>NC_037679.1:93684101-93984101 GCF_003255815.1 Theropithecus gelada | reverse complement strand
GTCTATGGGGCTCTGAGAGTTTTCCTTTCCTCACAGCACTTCAATTGCTGTAGTACCCTCAAAGAGGCTTGCTTTAGCTTGCTGTTTCCTCGAATTAAGATAAATGAGTGACCCCAGGGATAGATGGCTGTGGTTGTCATTCCAAATATAAGCAACAGTTTGTTTTCTGGCACAGTAAAATACGATATTTCTATGGCTATGCCTATAAAATACAAGATAAAGAGGATGATGAAAGATATTAAAACGTTCATTGCCTTCACATGAGCTTCAGTGATGGAGTCTCTCAGTCCTGTCACATTCGATTGCATCTGCCTGTTGTGTCTCCAAAGGGAAATGATCAACAAAACACTTGTAATTAGGGATAGTGTAAAGAAGAAAATGACTCCCAGATTTAGCAGAATCTGTTTAATAAAGTATTCACTTTTATACATGTTGAGACGCCAGACTGTGTCATTCTTCATTTTAAGATCATTAAGAATCTTCGCAATATATGCAAAATTAAGTAAGCATGAAATAAGTAAGAATCCCATCAGAAGGGGAAGAACCCTATTTATTCTACTCTTCAACCAGAGAAATATGTAGTTGGAAAAATTTGCTATCTTCAGGAAATAGAAGATACTGAGGCTGGTGGCAAACCATATACTTGATTGATTAGTAATTACCCAAAAGTAACTAATATATTCAATTAGGTTACCAGAGGCATAAACATCTGGAGAGAATATCAGTATGAATCCATCTGTAATTATTATCCATATCAGAAAAATTCTAGAAATAGCTAAGCCGGTGAGAATAAAGCCAATTGTAGATAACTTATTCTTGGCACAGTCAGTGCAGTTTACAAGTGCAATAAATCCATTCCCTAAAACCCCAAATACTGACTCACTAATTACAACCAAAATGAGGATGCCTTCCACTACACTTAGCATATCTGCAAATTCTTAATATTGCTTCTGTTACGTCTATCTTAGATTACCTGCTGCAGAACGAGGCATATATTGGCTGCTTGATGGAAGCATGACTTTCTTCTCATTTGTTATATAAAGACTTGAAATTGCCCCAGTAATGGCTTATGATGGAATTAGAAATTTCTTAATGAAGACCTTTCCAAATATATCTATAAAACGTAGCTAGTCTAGAGAATGTATGTTCAGACTGAATGCCTATCTATAATTTGTTAAAATGCAAATGAAAATTTGTGTTTCATGGATTTTACATGTCCTCCTGAGACTACTTTACATTTAATAAATTGAATTGTAGAGAAGGAGTGCCAAACATATACTTATAGAATGTAATGCAAAACAGAAACAAAATACTTGACTTTATCTTTTAAAATATCAAATCATTATTTATGTCATTTATAATCAATTTATATTTGTAAAGAAAATACTATGTAGAAGTGAAAAACAAATTTAGCCATTGTAGATACCTACTCTAAATGATCAATTTAATTTTTAATTAAAATTTAAGTTCGACTCTGGGTATGACAAGTTTCACAAATGTATCACAAAACTGTTGCTGTTGTTGTATACTTATGGTTATTACACCCTTGAATGCAGAAGATTATGTTGACTACCTTTGACATGAAAGGCTCTTAGGAATAATCTCTTCATTTAACACATTACTGTTTGCTGGCACCCATTTATTTATCCAACAAGTATTTACTGAATATCTAGATACAACAAACTCTCTCTTGATCTTTGAGGGAATATAGTGGTAGACAGAATCTCAAAGCTTGTATGATTTAAGGAGTGTATATTCTAATGAGGGAGGAAGGAAACAAGTAAATCAACATACTGATCTAAGAATTAAAAGTGAAATTAAAAGTGAAATCTACCATTTATTGAGCTTTTATTATATTCCTAGCACTATGTTAAGTATCTTAAGGTCATTTTTGTTCTCAATTTCACAAGCCTTCAATCCTTTAAAAGAGGGGCTATTTTTTTGTATTTACATTAAAAATGAATAAACTAAGCTTTGGAGAAAAAAAGACGTTCTCTCATTTATCCTGGCATGACTACCATAAATAAAATTGCATAATGATTTCAAAATAAAGTTAAGCATAGGAATAGACTACAAATGATAGAAAATCAAAACAAACCAACCAAAAGGAAGTAGAAAACTCAAATTCTCATGGACTGTGCATATTGAAATTGACAGATAAGAATATGTGTAGATAAATTAGCTAATGTATACACTGTTTACAAAACACAAGATGAAATTTCAGAGAAGAGCAGCAAGAGACTGTCAGAAAGAAATGGGAACATCTGGGGAAAAAACTTCTAGAAATGGAGAATATAATTATATAAAATGTAAATGAACTAAATATTTACTCCAAGTAAAAATTAATATTAACAAAGAAGAATTTAAAACTCTGACCATATACTGCTTACAAGAAACACAATATAATATATAAAAAGAAAGCTTTAAAGTAAAATTATGGAAAAATAAGCCAGGCAAACATTATCCAAAATAAATCTGGCATAGTTATATTAATATTATATAAAGCAGGCTTTAAGGTAGGAAACAGCATTAGAGAATAAATGGGGAGTGTACTTTATAGTGATAAAAATGCTCAAATCTACAGAAAGATAGGGTAATCCCAAAAATTTATGAACCAAATAAACTACCAAACATTTACAGAAAAGGAAAAATAAGGCAAATCTATAATCATCATGAAAGACTGTAAAATATATAACTCAATAGCTTAGCCTAGAAACATACCAAAAATCAATAGATGGAAAATATATGAAAAAACAATTGACAAACTTGTGTTCAACAGTAAAATAACTCATTATTTTCATGTGCACATAGACTGTTTTTATCAAGAGTGATCATATGTGAATCCAAAAGAATATCTCACAAGTGTTGAATGTTCCCTGAATTCAAAGGAATAAAATTAAGTTCAATAATAAACAGATAACTAGAGAAAGAAACAATTTACTAAGACAAAAAAATTCTAAATACTCAAGTCAAAGAAGAAATAACAAAAATTAGAAGAATATTTTTAACTAAATAATACAGGTTGTGTATCCCTTATCTGAAATGTGTGAGACCAGAGCGCTTTGGATTTTGGATTTTTTTTTCTTTTTTTTAAATTTTGGAATATTCACATCATACTGATTAAGCATCTCTAATTCAAATATTTGAAATCCAAAATGTGCCAATGAGCATATCCTTTGAGTGTCATGACAGAGCTCAAAGAGTTTCAGATTCTGGAGCATTTCAAATTTCAGATATTTGGATTAGGGATACTCAACCTGTAATAAAGAAATGACTTATTAAAGTTTACATAATCCAATTAAAGCCATTCTTTGAAGGAAGTTTGTAGCCTTGAATGCATCTTTTAGAAAGGAAGAAAGGCTAAAAACAGATGAATTTTGTTTTCATCTCTAGAAGCTAGAAAATTAAGAGTGAAAGAAAATTGAAGTCAAGAAATTATAGTAACAGCAGAAATCACCAAAAGAAAAGAACTAGATACAGTAATATACTAATGTTGGTCAAAAGAAAATACAAATTACTACAGTCCTTAGAGATAACAAAAATACAGCCTGGGTGTGGTAGCTAATGCCTGTAATTTCAGCAGTTTGGGAGACCCAGGTGGGAGAATCACTAGAGCCCAGGAGTTTGAGACCAGGCTGGGAAACATAGTAACACCTTATCTCTACTAAAAAATAAAAATAAAAATAAATAATTTATCAGGTCATGGTGGTGTGTGCCTGTAAGGGAGGCCAAGGTGTAAGTATCGCTTGAGCCCAGGAGTTTGAGCTTGTAGTGAGCTATAATTGGGCCACTGCACTCCAGCCTGGGTGACAGAGTGAGACCTCATCTCTGTCTCTCTCCATATATATATACACACACACACATATACATATATATATTGTATAATGTTATATAATGTACAGTTACATATCCTTGTGTATAATCTTTCATGATAACACAATACTGTGAACAGCTTTATACAAAATTTCATCAAGAACACTTATAAGACAATTACAGGCTAATATAGCCAGAATGTAGATGCAAAAATTCCAAACAAAATGTTAACAAAATAGAATCCAGCAATATATAAAAGAATAATTCATTATAACAAATGAAGTTTTAAAAGCTAATAGATTAAAATGAAATAATTAAAGATATAGTCAATTAACACAAAAGAAAGCCAGAAAAAGGACAGGGGGCCAAAAACAAGTGAGATAAATGAAAAACATAGAGCAAAATGCAAGACTTATACCCAACCATACTGATAATTGCATTAAATATGATTTGATAAACACTCTAATTAAAAGATAGAGATCATCAGAATGAATAAACGAAAGCACAATTAAATGTTATTGTTGGAAGATAAAACATTAAACATAAAGGCACAGATAGACTGGATGTAAAGGGATAGAAGAAGCTATACTATGGAATTTGTAACCATAAAAAGCAGGACTAGTTCTATTCTCAAAGTGGCCATATTATCAAGACAAGTAGTAGAAAAATAGAGGGATGTTGTATAATGATAAAATATTCAATTTATCAAAAATATTTAACAATCCTGAAGGTGTATCAGACTAATAATTGTGACTCAAAATAAATAAAGCAAAATCAACAGAATTAAAGCAAGTGATAGGCATAGCAAAGATTTAAAAACCCCTTTGCTGTGATCTGCATGTGTCTCCTCCACAGTCTATATGTTGAAACTTAATTGCCAGTGTGCCAATATTAAGAGATGGGTCCTCTAGGAGGTAATAAGGGCAGACCTCTCATGAATGAGATTAATGATCTTATAAAAGAGGTGTGAGGGAGGTGTTCATCCTTTTTGCCCTTTCACCTTCTACCGTGTAAGGACACAGCATTCATCTCCTCTGGAGGATGCAGCAACAAGGAGCTACCTTGAAAGCAGAGAGCAGACCTCAGGAGACATGTTTATCTTTAACTTCCCAGCATCCAGAATTGTGAGAAAATAAATTTCCATTGTTTATAAACTACCCAGTCTAAGGTACTTTGTTGTAGTAACACACATGGAAGAAAGAACTCTCTCATGGTAATTGTTAAAAGAAGTAAACAAACACCAGTAAAAATAGAGAAGATGTGAACAACACTTTCAAGAAACTTGATCTAGTTTACCCTTCTAGAAAATTATATCTAACTGAAGACCAACCATTCTTTTCAAGTGCATGTGGAACTTTTGCTAAGATTAATTATACTCCAATGAACAAAATAGTTCTCAATAAATGTCTCATTTTTAAGATGGATGTGATAGCCTTTTGTGACTTTCCACATTTAACCCAAAATGAAAGTTCCTTTTTACAGGAAGGAAGGAAGGGAGGGAGGGAGAAAAGGAGGCCAAATCAAAAACGTTATAATTCTTTCATGTTTACATTTCCTAAAATGCTGAAATATTTTTGTGAATTTTCTAACAAAATCCATTTTGGGATGGCATTTCATTAAAACTATAATTTATAAAGGTTTGGCATCACTTTGTAGCTAATTCTAAATCCTGACATATGGTATACCTCTTGGATATTCTTTGGTATAATTCACATAATGTTTCATAATTTTAACAAATATAGTCCTTGTTTATTAACAGATTTCCCTAGCTATACTTTTTGTCACCTTTAGAATTGGGAAAATATTGTTACAACACATTTTCTAATGAATTTTGGTTGAAATGTAGGAAAACTCATGTTATCTGAATATTTACTTGCATATGGTATCATTTCTAAATTATTTTAGAATCTGAATACTATTTATTTCTATTTCTCATTTCATTCTGTTTTGGTAGACAATAGTACCATCTCCACTTTGTTGTTCTCCCCCTTCAAGAATGGTAATAAAAGCAGGAGACTGACTTGGGCAGCAGGATTCCTGAATTGCTCTGAACCCTTACACAGTACTCTGGTGAGTGACCATCATCACTTTTCTAGTTCTTTGTTTCCAAGTATTGGGGAATGTTTTCCCAAGTCCCTAGTAAGCTACTTCTATATGGCCTCTAATTCTTTTTCTACTCATTGCTCACATTTTCTTAAAAATGTTCAAGAAGTCGCTTATTGTATTAGTCTGTTCTTGCACCGCTATAAAGAAATACCCGAGACTGGGTAATTTGTAAAAAAAAAAAAAAAAAAAAAAAAAAAAGAGGTTTAATTGGCTCATGGTTCTGCAGGCTGTACAGGAAGCATAATACCTTCTGCTTCTGGGGATACTTCAGGAAGCTTCCAATCATATTGGAAGGCAAAGGGGGATCGACACATGTCAGATGAAGGGAACAGGAGCAAGAGAGAGCAAGAAGGGGAGATGCTATACACTTTTAAACAACCAGATCTCATGAGAACTCACTCACTGTCATGAGAGCCGCGCCAAGAGGGGAGGGTGCTAACCCATTCAAGAGAAATCCATCCTATGATCCAATCACCACCCACCAGGGCTTCCTCCAACATTGGGGATTAAAATTCAACATGAGATTTGGTGGGGACACAGTTCCAAACCATATCACTCATATTTTATGGAAGGTAGTTTTTATTCTGTAATTGATTTCCCTCAGCCATCAGTTTAGTCTGAATTTTGTTTACAGGCTTTTTGTTGTTATTTTATATAACGTACACACATTGTACATGTTTTTGTAGTTTGGCACATCTATCTTTTCCTTTGAGGTTTCAGCCACTTCCCTTATGATTCAAAATGTCTTCTTCTCAAGATTAAACATTCATCTTTATTTTCTTTTGTCCTTTCACAATTTTTACTAAATTAAAAAAAAGAAATTTTAAGATATTAAGCTAGCATTACCTCCCCACAACAAGTAGTTCACAATACTTATGAAGATTCTTGGTTGCATAACTAGAAACCAACTTTAATCAATTTAATTAGAAAAATAATTTGTTGGAAGGGTATGGGTAACTCATAGAATTGATAAGTACACTTGAAAATTAGTATTAGACAAAAACCAAGAATAGGATGATAAAGGCAAACTCCTGCCACATACAGCCTTTGTAAGTTGCTTTCCCTACTGTCAGAGCTGGTTACGCTCATGCTGCCACTGCCACTGCCATCCTTAAATTCATTTTTCATGAAAAAAGGAAAATTAAGTTTTTTCACCTACTGTAAAAAACCTCTAACAGATTTTGGGTGATGTTCATTCTTCTGTATGTCTTGTAACTCAGTTAACGTATGTTATATTGCATTATAAGGGAATAATAGATGAAAAATAGATATTTTATAAACTATGTATGTATTTATTTCCATAACAAAATAAAGGATAAATACTCATAACAATTATAATCTTTTTTTCTGCAACTGGTTGCATGGTTGTAACTAGTATTTATCATTTTCTTCCACTTCAGCTGTAATATGGTTTGTTTGTATCCCCACCCAAATCTCAACTTGAATTGTATCTCCCAGAATTCCCACATGTTGTGGGAGGGACCAGGGGGGAGGTAATTGAATCCTGAGGGCCAGTCTTTCCCATACTATTCTTGTGATAGTGAATGAATCCCATGAGATCTGATGGGTTTATGAGGAGTTTCTGCTTTTGCTTCTTCCTCATTTTTCTCTTGCTGCCATCATTTAAGAAGATCCTTTCATCTCCCACCATGATTCTGAGGCCTCAACAACCATGTGGAACTGTTAAGTCCAATTAAACCTTTTTTGGTCCCAGTTTTGGTATGTCTTTATCAGCAGCATGAAAATGAACCAATAGTCAAACTGGTACCAGTAGACTGGAACATTGCTGAAAAGATACCTGAAAATGTGGAAGCGACTTTGGAACTAGGTAACAAGCAGAGGTTGAAACAGTTTGGAGGTTCAGAAGATAGGAAAATGTGGGAAAGTTTCGAACTTCTTAGAGACTTGTTGAATGGCTTTGACAAAAATATTGATGATGATATGCACAATGAAATCCAGGCTGAGGTGGTCTCAGATGGAGATGAGGAACTTGTTGGGAACTGGAGCAAAGGTGACTCTTGTTATGTTTTTAGCAAAGACATTGGTGACATTTTGCCCCTGCCCTAGAGATCTGTAGAACTTTGAACTTGAGAGAGATATTTAGGGTATCTGGCAGAAGAAATTTCCAAGCAGCAAAGCATTCAAAACCTGACTCGGGTGCTGTTAAAAGCATTCCATTTAAAAAGGGAAACAGTATAAAAGTTCAGAAAATTGGCAGCCTGATGATGCAGTAGAAAAGAAAATCCCATTTTTTTGAGGCGAAATTCAAGCAAGCTGCAGAAATTTGCATAAGTAATAAGAAGCTGAATGTTAATCACCAAGACAATGACAAAAATGTCTACAGGGCATGTCTTAGGTCTTCATGGCAGTCCCTCCCATTACAGATCCGGAAACCTAGGAGGAAATCATGGTTTCATGGGCTGGGCCCAGTGTCCCCATGCTTTGTGCAGCCTAGGGACTTGGTGCCTTGTGTCCCAGCCACTCCAGCCTTGGTTAAAAGGGGCCAACGCAGAGCTTGGGCTGTGACTTCCGAGGGTAGAAACCCCAAGCCTTGGCAGCTTCCACGTGGTGTTGAGCCTGCGGGTACACAGAAGTCAAGAATTGAGGTTTGGGAACCTTTACCTAGATTTCAGAAGATGTATGGAAAGGCCTGGATGCCCAGGCAAAAGTTTGCTGCATGGGTGGGGCCCTCCTGAAGAACCTCTGCTAGGGCAGTGCGGAAGGGGATTGTGGGGTTGGAGCCCCTACACAGTCTCTACTGGGGCACTGCCTAGTGGAGCTATGAGAAGGGGGCCACTGTCCTCCAGACCTCAGAATGGTAGATCCACCGACAGCTTGCACTGTGTGCCTGGAAAAGCAGCAGACACTCAATGTCAGCCCATGAAAGCAGCCAGGAGGGAGACTGTACACTGGAAAACCATTTGGGCAGAGCTGCCCAAGACCATGGGAACTCACCTCTTGTGTCAGCGAGACCTGGATGTGAGACCTGGAATCAAAGGAGATCATTTTGAAGCTTTAAAATTTGACTGCCCTGCTGGGTTTTGGACTTACATGGACCCTGTAACCCTTTGTTTTGGCCAATTTCTCCCATTTGGAATGGTTGTGTTTATGCAATACCTGTACTCCCATTGTATCTAGGAAGTAACTAACTTTTTGATTTCACAGGCTCATAGGAGGAAGGGACTTGCCTTGTCTCAGATGAGACTTTTGACTATGGACTTTTGGGTTAATGCTGAAATGAATTAAGACTTTGAGGACTGTTAGGAAGGTGTGATTGGTATTGAAATGTGAGAACATGAGATTTGGAGGGGCAAGGGGTGAAATGATATGGTTTGGCCGTGTCCACACCCAAATCTCAACTTGAGTTCATCTCCCAGAATTCCCACACATTGTGGAAGGGACCCAGGGGGAGGTAATTGAATCCTGGGGGCCAGTCTTTCCCATGCTATTGTCATGATCGTGAATAAGTCTCACGAGATTTGATGGGTTTATCAGGGGTTTCCACCTGTGCTTCCTCCTCATTTTTCTCTTGCTGCTGCATGTAAGAAGTACCATTCACCTTCTGCCATGACTGAGGCCTGCTCAGCCATGTGGAACTGTAAGTTCAATTGAATCTCTTATTCCCAGTTTCAAGTATGTCTTTATCAGTAACATGAAAACGAACTAACACAACCTGATTGTTGCTCTTTATCGAATGGGGTGACCCAAGTCTTCATTCCTGAAGGTTTTTGGCCCTGCCTAATTTGGGTTATTGTAGTTTTCCATTGACTTTAATCACAGGGACATGGTAATACTAAGAACTGTTTCACATACACACACAAGTGCATGCGCACACACAAGCACATATATGTTTTTAAAATCAGAGACTTACATGTCTGGATCAAGTACAAGTTGAAAACCACCCAGTAGTATTATTCACAAGTAGATTCTGGATATGGCCAAGCTGGTGAGGACATAGGTGAATGAGAATTCTGATTGCAAGCCCATCAATTCAATCAACCGGCCCCATCTGTCCATTCACCAAAATTGCCTCATGAATTTCCCATTTACTAAGATGCTGAAGATGCTTCCAGAGTGTTGTGGAAACCAGCCTCACACCACTCAGCGCGTACCCCGAGTCTGGCGGAGACAAAGGAGTTAGAAAGAGACAGAATAAGCAATAAGCGTTTAAAAGGCAGGTCCAGGGTACCAGAGGGTCGGAGCCTTGCTCATGGCCCAGAGCTCTCGGGCTCCGCCCAATTTATTGTTTATAAGCTCTTTGTTCTTAGGGCAGATGGGAGGGGGAGGAAGGAATGAGGAAAAGGATTAATCAGTGAAGGAGAACTCATGAGTCATTCGATAAGATGTATAGCAGCGTCGGTTTCTGTGAAATTCTTTGACCAAAGGCGTGTGTCTAAACTACTTAAGATCTTTAACTTACCGGGACTGAAATGGTGGGAGCAGGTTTCAGGAGGAGCCAAGATGTTTGATTATATTCCATTGCTTCAAGGGAGTGTGATCTCCCTGAGCAACCTGTGGAAAGCTGCTGAGCGGTTATGCTCTCTGGGCATAAATACATGAAGGCAATAAGGAGACTTTTCTCCTCAGAGGCCGCCCATGGCTTCCCATGGATGTCTCACACAGGGGAGACCAACTCAGCTGGCACCCCAGAAACTCTCTTTCCCACACACAGCAGGTAGCAAGCTTGGAGAGAGAAATTCTCTGTCTCTAATATTTCTGCTGACACACTGGCCTTCAAATTATCTGGTGGTAGATAAGATGATTTTCTTCTTTTGTTTCTGTTTTGGATCCTGGTTTTTAAGGCATCCAGGTCTGCTGTGAGATAGAGCTCTTATTATCTTTATGAAAATGACTTGTAAAGCTTATAAAATGATTTAAAGTTCAGACATGGTGCTATTTACCACTTGAAAGGCTATAACTTTATATTTATGATGACTAAAAGCCTGAATTCTGTTCTTGTTATTGGAAAATGTTATATTGGCTTCTTGTCATAATTTTACACTTTCCTTGTCACTCAAATTCTATTAATTTTTGTTCATATATATTTTAACTGAGGATTGGGGACTTCAAACAATGCTTTTGTTAAGTAAACACTCCAAACCCCACTTCAGAGTTGAACTCTGATTATTCCATTTCAGTCAATCGATTCATGACATTGTACTGACAACAGGCCCTTGTTCCAAGCATGGGATCAGGTCCTAAATGGCTTCAACATAATGAAAGGAAAGATTTATAACTCATAGTTAAATAAGGCTTTTCTCATTCTGGCTAGACATGATTACGAAAATTCACCCAGTTGCCATTGGCGGCCGTCTTCTATAATAACCTCAGAGGAAAGAGTTCTAGGACAAAGATTCTGAGTTCAGCAGAATGGAGAGGGAAATAACCTGGGTCCTTAGTCATGGCATTCAGCTCCTGATATTACCGTAACTGGGACCCTCTTACTTAGATGCTTAGTTACATGAGTTGATCACATTCTTTATAGTTTACAAGAGTTCGAGACAAGGTTTTCTCTTTTTATAACTAAAAGCTTTTTAACTAATACATCTCCTCAAAATACTGGTAATATATACACATTTCCAGGGACAGGTTGGCGCATATAATAAAATATTGTATTTTAAGTCACTTTATTACACATATTAATAATCTGAGTAATTCTCTTTATTTGTGTAAACTTCACTTAGTATAGAAGGTTAACATAAATGAGAAAATATTTTGTTTTCCAAATCATACAATAATATTTGTTAAACTTTAACTTCACGCTGAGGTCTGTAATACAAAAATAAAAAGAAAAATATTAAGTTGTGTAGATATAATAACTCTGTATTTCATGTTCACTAATTTTAATATTTTAATTTTCTTTCTGGTTACAGAAGTATTTTATTTTAGCATCTTTACCAAAGTCCTTAGATTGTCGCTACTCTTTTGAAGGAACACTCACTTCCAGTGTTACCACACGAAGTAAGATGCAGTCTCACATAGTAGTATAAAAAGAATTTTCATTTTACGAGGAAACAAAGTTGTGTGCAAAGTGGGTAAAGCTTTCAGGGTAACTGAATCTCAGGCATCAGACAACCACTTAGGAAGTGAAAACTTTAAGTGACTTTAAAATTAACTCAGATAAGGTCATGATCTATACAGAAACTTGGAAATCAGCAAAACAGCTTTTTAAAAAGATTTGTTGTCAGTACTTTCCTATACAACTTTAAAGTTTTAAGTATGTTTGGTGGGGAACACATTAAAATATGTTCTTCTATAATAGTTTTCCCACTAATAAACATATAATTATATATTTTTCATGTCAATAATATTCTTCTATGTCATTATTATCTAAGTGTGCAGTGATGTGATCTTGGCTAACTGCAGCCTCGACCTCCTGGGCTCAAATGATTCTTCCACCTCAGTCCCAGCAAGTAGGTGGGACCACAGGCATAAGCCACCACACACAGCTAATTTTTTCATATTTATGTAATTTTTTCATATCTTCATAAATATGTACAGATTTTTTTTTCATCTTTTTTTCTTGTAGGTTTAGCCATGTTGCCCAGGCTGGTCTTGAACTCCTGGGCTCAAGTGATCTGCCCGCATTTGCCTCCCAGAATGCTGGGATTACAGTCATAAGCCACCGCACCCAGACTTGGTTTTTCAATAATTCCCCTTCTCTTGGTTTACAATGTTTCCAATTGTACACTACAGGGTTTCTCAACCTTAGTGCTGCTGACACTTTGGGCTGGATAATTCTTCACTGTTGGGAGCTGTCCTGTTGTAGGATGCTTAGCAGCATACTTGGATTCTACCTAGAAGGTGCCAGTCATACCTCCTCAGCTGTGACAACCAAAAATGTCTCCAGACATTGCAAAATATCCCCTGGGATGAGGGGCAAAAATCTATTCAGAGACTAACCATTGATATGCTATCTTGACTACTATGTTGGTAAACAATTATGTGTATGAGTGTTTGCAGATATTTATGTTGCTTTCCTTAAATTCCTGCAATGTTAGCAATAGGTCAAAAACTACACATACTGAGAAAATTACATACCCCTATATGAGTAAATATATTCTTGAGAGAATAATTCTGGGAAAGGTAGAATAGATACTAAAATTGAATATGTAGTAGGTCAAAAAGGAAGTCCTGACAAATTTTCAAATATCCACATGGAGACCATATTATTTTGCTGAGAAATACATACTTACATGGGATGAGTGAGAAAGAGTAATTGTAAAATCTTCAAAATTTACATTAAAATAAAATGCATGGTTTCCTTTCTAAATATACAGAGAATATTACAAAAAACTATACTTATAAATGAATAATTAGCCTAGACATAATCTATTTCAATTAAAAAGCTTTAACTGGGATATCAGTGGAAATTTTGAAGAAAGGGACAGAAATAATGTGTTTCTGGATGAAGAAACAAAAAAACGTAAATAATGTTATTAAGTTCACGAATGCACATATGTATGTTTTATTCGGTTGGTTGTTATGATGTTACTGTCAGAGAATATATCTTAACATTTCTTGGGTATTTTTTTTTTTCTGGAGAGTGAAAGGTAAGGGTTGGGTTTTGCTTTGCAGGTTGATAATTGATCATTTTTTTAAAATATCTTTAGATATTTTAAAAAATCTAAGACAACTTCCATAGTATTTAGTTGCTATCACATATCTAATAATTCTCCTTTATTAGTTTTAAGTAAGGTCCTATACAACTACATTTATTTTCTGAACTTTGATCTATAACATATTGATTATTGTAGATCATGACTTACTGGTTTAAAAATTATGTTGTGGCTGGGCGCAGTGGCTCATGCCTGTAATCCCAGCACTTTGGGAGGCCAAGGAGGGTCACGAGGTCAGGAGATCGAGACGATCCTAACACGGTGAAACCTCGTCTCTACTGAAAATACAAAAAATTAGCCAGGTGTGATGGAGGGCACCTGTAGTCCCAGCTACTTGGGAGGCTGAGGCAGGAGGATGGCGTGAACCCAGGAGGTGGAGCTTGCAGTGAGTGGAGATCACGCCACTGCACTCCAGTCTGGGCAACAGAGCGAGACCCTATCTCAAAAAAAAAAAAATTATGTTGTAATATGTTTAGTTTCATGAATTCTCTCCTGTTTTATTCAGCTTCTTCTTTTTTTAAATTTCTTTGTCTACTTCTTCACAAGTTCCCTTTTCATATTTTAATTTTTATCTCATTTTTTTCTTCTTTCATAGAATTGCTTTCTTGAATTTGATAGAAAACATTTAGTAACTATTATCTAATATTAATCCTCATTTCCTGCAGTGAGTCTTCTTTAAAACAATGTTTTTCCTTCACCTTCTGTGTGCTAGAGAATGCTTTTAAATGCTGTATATTTTGTTGTTGCTTCGAGTTTTTTTTGTTTTTAGCTTGTTTTTATTTCGTTTACTCAATCTTAAAGGGTAAGCCTTCAAACAAGGCCTGACATTTCCCCCTGAAGCCATGAATGACTTTTTTTATTTTCTTATTTTTCATTTTTTATGGTTTTTGATTATTTCTGTGGTCTCAGACTGAAAGTGCTGTAATTAAATTAGTGACCCATAAATCTAGGAGAGCAGGGAGGATTTGGGTTTTTTTGTCAGTTCCAATAAGGGAATTACAGTTTCTTGTTATCTCTTCATTTTTTAGGAGTTTCTCAAATGTTTATGACATGAACCATACTAAATGTAACCCTGGTTTTCTCCAAATGTGTAAATAGATTTTATCCCCTAGTGTTTTTTTCTCTACACTAATATGTAGCATAATTTAGAATAGCACTGTTTTGGAAAATCCATCTCATTTTATCGAGAGCTTCTGGAACACACACCATGGAATTTTCACACAGTTTACTCAGTTAACCCCTCTTTACTTGCTACCTTGGTAACTATTTCTCCAGAACCACTTCTGCTGGTTTGTTATTCACTGACACAAACTGAACCCTTGATACACACAAGACCCTACCAATGATTAGGACTCTTTCATTTAAAGGAATAGGAAAGGCTGGCCCAAAACTGCTGCCAAGTCCAGCCATGATCCTTCCAAGTCCAGAGTTACCAAGATGAAGTGGAATTGTGTCTGATGCTTAGATATCTTTCTTCTGTAACTTCCAATATGAATTTGGGCTTTTGCCTCTTCCTAAAGGTGACTTTTTATATTTCAAAAGCCGATTTGATATTCTCAAATACTTCACGGGAAGACCATTGCAGAGGACTTTCCTAGCAGTGGTTATATTCATGGCTATATGGTTGTATGCACCATATTTCAAGGGTTGCAGCAGATCAAGGGTAGATCTATATGGATTGGAGAATACAGCAATCACTGAGGTGGGGCACAGGGTACAGCCACATATGTTGTCACGGATGTGATCACCTTGTTCAGAGTTTAAGTACTCCAGATGCAAATATTTTCTCTTAATTTATAACATGTTTTTAGTACTTACCCTTTTTTTAGTTTTCTTATGATTTTTACTTTTATCATAGCAAATTTTGTTTCAGTGTGATTTAACATGCTTTACTCATGATACTAATTTTTCATTGTCACCTTCAGAAACTTTGCTATTGTTATTAAATGAAAATGTTAAGAAGACATATATTTCTAATTTTGCTACATTATAAAAAGCTATATAGTTGTTAAAAGTTCTTAGAATTTTCTTCTTACTAAAGAAAACTATCTCATACTGATTAAGTAGATTTATTTATAATTTACTTTTTATAATACATTTTTTTTCTTAAAAACTAAACCCTTAATTAATTAAAAAACTTCATAAAGTGCTATATCAGACTATTTACTCAACTAATTTTGGTGCTGTTACTAACAGATTCGAGACTAATAAGAAGAGTTTAATTTATTCTTCTTTACTCCATCTTTTACTTTTAAGTCAGAAAATGTAAATTTAAACCCTAACACCTGAATCTTATAGTGAAATCACTTAAATAAAATCAATCTCAATATCTTTTTGTACAACTTTTGTGAGAATTACATTGAATAATCTATGCCAAAATGCATAGGATATTTAATAGAATTCAGAGAAAAGTTTCCTCAGCTTCCTCTATGCTATGAAATCTTATATTTTCTTGAAGCAGGGTTTAATTTGCCTTATCACACTCATAGAAGCTTGCTTCAGTTTTCTGTTCCCACAAATCATATTGAAATAGTAAACTGAAGGATAAACTGATGCTACAATAATAATAATAATTACTGTTTTTTGTTTGTTTGTTTTTAGTCTGGAGTAGGAGCAAATTATCAAGTGTTCAAATAGTGCACAATTAAGAGAATGATGAAAGAGATCAGTTTTTCTGGCTCTCATGTGAACCTCTGTTTTGAGGTCTCCCGTTTCTTTGGCCTGATGCTTCATCCACCTGCTATGTCTCTAAAAGGGAAAGATTAACAGGAAAAATGAAATGAAGGGCACAGCCAAAGGGATGAGGGGGTCCCAGGTTGATAAAAATCTGAATGCCAAAGTTCTAGGTTTTACACACACATTTTTTTCCAAGTGAAGTTTCTTTCAAGTTTTAAATAGTCACTGACCCCAAAAATATCCCATTTTATGCTCAGAAGATTAACAAACAGAGATGTAAAGAACCCCAGGAGAATGACAAAAACAATTTTACCTCCTCTCCCCTTCAGTCAGAGAAAGAAGAAATTGGAAAAATTGGACAGCTTGAGGAAATTGAAGACACTGAGGCTGGTAGCAAACCAAATACTTAAGGCATTGTTCATACCCCAGCAGAAATCAGTGATTATGTTTATATTAGATGATGTGCAAATGTTTCTGAATAGAAAGCTCCTCTAATGCTATCTTCAAGAAGTAAACATTATCACACCAGTTCTGGAGAGGGCTAAGCATGTGAGGATGAAGTCAAACAAGGAGATGCTCTTGTTTTTAACCCATTCAGCACAGATTGCTAATCCAGTAAATCAATTTTCCCAGATTCTTATTATGAATTCTGAAATTTCAATGGTTACAAGAACTTTTGCAAATGCACTTGACATATGGCAGGAGTAAAATCCCGGTTACTTCTGTCACTGCTGATATATTGGTTTTCAAATGACTTTTGAAAGGTGATAGAACTCTTGAGAGTGCGCCTCCTTAGGATTTTACTTTGGAGTCTGTTAAGAACCAGAGGAAAATAAAATCCAACCCTGATGTGAGAAAACAGTACTGGCAGCTTCATAAAATTCATACCAAACGTGAAAACCCTCCCAACAGTAATTCGTGCATCAGCCTGATTACTAAATGGATCTTTTTGTCATTGACAAAGGCTGAATTTTTTATTTATGAGGCTGACTGAAGGTTGAGCTTATCATTGCTAACATGCAAATAAGAAGTTTCTATGGCATTGTTTTCTGCTTTCTTTACTCTCACTCAGGACATTTGGGATCCATTCATCAGAGAATTCAAAGTAACAAGTTACAACTAAATAGTCCGTTTTTCCTTGTAAATTCTGACACCTGAGATTCAGTTTAGCTGGGATCACCAATTGGCTACAGCCAAGACCTTTAAGATCCCTGTTCAGCATTTGTGAATTCTCCACCTAAGGCCCTCTGGGCTTTCCTATCCAGGGAAAGGCAGTACTAGGCCTGAGCTACGTGACTCCTCACTCCTTGGCCACAATACTCCAATTTAACTAGGATTTCATCTCTAAAATGTATCAGAAGAAAAATAGGAAGATAGTGTTTGTTTCTTCATGGTGTTTTTCTGTATTCTATGTCTTGTTCTGGTCTTACTTACATTCTAAGCTGACAACTTCTTCAGGCCCCACCGAGTAGCTTAGAATAATGAGAACAAGAAAGCAAGTTTAAAGAAGGAAAACACTGACCTCATTTTCTTCCTCCATATAAAGCTCTGACCCTTATTAAGACCAGTTGGTATGTTCAAAGGTGTCCAAGATAATATGTCCAAGTGCTAACCCTGGTTCCCGTGGATGAAATTTGTGTGGCTTTGACTTTTCTAGCTAATCCATATACTTTTTGGAGGAGGTGTGACAATAATTCAATTTAAAGTGATTCCTCAGCCTACTCCTCACTCACTTTAATCTGATACTTAGACTCAGTAATGTAAGCCTTAGGAGAACCAATGGATGAACAAGAAAAGATCCACAGGGCTGGAATCACAGGATAAAGTGACTGCGTGCTAGTAGTGTTCTTTGTGCCCTTATTCTCTAGTAAAAACAAGTAAGATATAACTGTATTTATGAGTCTTTGAGGAATATTCACTAGCCATACAATCACCATAAGTGATCTGTGAAACATGGTGTGTACCAAGCATCATTACGGTATTCTCAACACCCTCTCTCGTCTAAACCAGTAGAGAACAAAACAAAATGTTAAAAGCTTATGTAAACTGACTACCTCTCTTCATGAACAAGGTGCTGCAGTAACTAAAAAGTCAAGTAGGAAAACTTCTCCTTGACAGAATTACTTTTCTGAAGTGACCAGCTAACTTTCTCCATTAACTTCCCTTTATGTACAGCTGTTTGACATGTAGAGTCTCGAGCAGTTTTCCTCCAATGATACAGTAAAGCTTAGTTTGAAGTAGAATAGAGGTAACACACTGTGGTGTTAAAAAATATAAACCTGGGGGTAGAGCAAGATGGCTGAATAAAAGCCTACACCATTCATACCCCCTGCAGGAATACAAAAAAAATTTTTTTCATTCAATACACATTTATTATGCACTATTTTATGGTAGGCATGGGGTTGAGTGGTAAAGACAGAACAGTGAACAAAACAGGCAACACCCCCGGTCTTACAAAGTGTACAACCTACCAGCAAAATAAAAGACCCCATCTGCGTAATGGTTTTTGTCTTTTTATAAATCCCATTACACCCACTAGGAAGGCAGCAAAGCATAGGCTCTTTGCATTAAGATTAAGACAGAACTGGGGGCTGGACACAGTGGCTTATGCTTGTAATCCCAACATTTTTGGAGGCTGAGGCAGGAGGATTGCTTGAGTCCAAGAGTTTGAGGCCAGCCTGGGTAACATAGTAAGACCTCATCTGTATAAAAAAGAATTACAAATTTTTTTTTTTCTGGGCATGATAGTATGTGCCTGTACTTAGAGCTACTTGGGAGGCTGAGGTGGGAGGATCGATTGAGCCCAGTAGCTAGAGGCTGCATTGACCCAAGTTCTTGCCACTGAACTCCAGGCTTGGCGATAGACCAAGACCCCATTTAAAAATTAATTAATTTTTTAAAAGAAGTGTGTTTATTTCAGGCCTGGTGATTTTCTTTTTCAGATTCTATGTTTTAGAAATTTATTTTATTTTATTTTATTTTATTTTATTTTATTTACTATTTTTTTTTTGAGACAGAGTCTCCCTCTGTTGCCCAGGCTAGAGTGCAATGGTGTGATCTCGGCTCACTGCAACGGCAACCTCTGCCTCCCATGTTTTAAGCGATTCTTCTGCCTCAGCCTCCTTAGAAATTTATTTATTTATTTTTTTTAATTATACTTTAAGTTCTAGGGTACATGTGCACAATGTGCAGGTTTGTTACATATAGGAATACAAAAATTTAATAGCTAACAACACACAAAAACACCATCAAAAGAACCAAAAATCAGATGAACAATCACAGTATCCGGTTTTAACTTCACAAAGGGTGGAAAAGATAGTTTTGAAGTGGAGATGCCACCCCTCCCACATGCCCCAGCAGTGGCCTCGTGGTGTGGAGAATCCGTGTGCTTCAGAGAGGGAGATCACAGTGATTGTGAGGCTTTGCCTTGAACTCGGTGCTGTCTTGTCACCGTGGAAAGTAGAACCAGGTTGTATTCGGCTGATCTCCACCCACAGAGAGAGTATTTGGTCCAGCCCTAGCCAGAGGGGAATTGCCCATCCCAGAGGTCAGAGCTTGAGTTCTGGCAAGACTTGCTACCATGAGCTGGAGTGCTCTGGGGCCCTAAGTGAACTTCAGGGGCAGTCTGGACCCCAAGTGCTGTAATTCCTAGGAAAGTCTTAGGGCTCAGCTGTGCTCATAGACAGTGGACGGTGGGGCACAGGACCTACTGAGACACCAGGCTTGGGGCAGAGGGAGTGCTTTTTCACCCCTCTCCCATCCCCTGGCAGTGGCCACACAGCATGGAGAAATTTGTATGCATGAGAGAGAAAGCGCATAATGGCTAGGGGACTTTAACTTGAACTCATTGCTGCCCTGTCACAGTGGAGATCTGGCAGGATTCATCACCTGTTGACTAAAGAGTGCCTGGGCCCTGAATAACCAATAATGATACCCAGGTAATATGCTGTGGGCATTGGCCTCTGAGATGTGCTGGCTTCAGGTGTGACCCAACTTATTCCCAGCTATGGTGAAAGACTTCTTCTGTTTGAGTAAAGTAGGGGGAGAAAATGGGGGCTCTGTCTTGAGCCTTAAGTACCGGCTCAGTCACAGTCACAGTGGGATAGAGCAGCAAGCAGGCTTTTGGAGTTCCCCAAGTCCAGGCCTAGGCTCTTGGTCAACATTTCTTGATCTGCTCTGGGCCAAAGGGTGAGTCCCAGAGCTGGCAGCATTCATTATGAGCTGACTGAAGAGCCCTCGGGCTTTAAGTGAAAATTGGCGGTGGCCTGGCAGAAACCCCTGTGGGCTAGTGGTGGTGGCGGCCACAGGGAGAGGCTCCTTTGCCTGTGAAAGAGGGAGGGAAAAGTGGGAAGACTTTGTCTTGCGGTTTAAGTGCCAGTTTAGCTGCGGTAGAATAGAATATCAGGCAAATTACTGAGGTTTTTGACTTTAATCCCTGGCTCCCAGGCAGCCACCTGGGACCCAGAGGAACTTGCCACCATGAAGGGAGGAAAGCAAACCTGGCTGGCTTTGCCACCTGCTGATTGTAAAGGCCTGGGGCCTTGAGTGAACTTAGATGGTAGCCAAGCAGTGGTTACATTGGATCTTGGGAGAGACTTAGTGTTGTGTTGACTTTAGGTTTGAACCCAGATGTCCCAGAGGTGGTACAGACAGCGTTGCTTGTGTCCCCTAACTCCCAGTTCCAGGAGGCCCAGCACAGAGAGAGACTCAATTTGTTTGGGAGAAAATAAGGGAAAAGCACAAGTTTCTCTGCCTGGTAATCCAGACAATTTTTCCATATCTTATCCAAGACTATCAAGATAGTACCTCTACAAGTCTGCAGGAACCACAACATTATTGGGTTTGGATCCCAAGTCCCTTGGAATACATAAAAAACCTTCACAAGAAGGACGGACACAAACAAGTCCAGACTGCAAAGACTACAATAAATGCCTACCTCTTCAATGGCTAGATACTGACAAACATCTACAAGCATCAAGACCAGCCAGGAAAACATGACCTCACCAAATTAACTAACTAATGCACTAGGGATCAGTCCTAGAGAAACAGGGAATGTGACCTTTCAAGCAGAGGATTCAAAACAGCTGTGTTGAGGAAACTTAAAGAAATTCAAGATAACACAGAGAAGGAATTCAGAATTCTATCAGAAAAATTTATCAAGGAGATGGAAATGGATAAGAATCAAGCAGAAATTCTGAAGTTGAAAAATGCAAATGACATACTGAATAAAGCATCAGGGTCTCTTAATAGCAGAATTGATCAAGCAGAAGAAAGAATGAACTTGAAGACAGGCTATTTGAAAATACATGGTCAGAAGAGACAAAAGAAAAAAGAACGAAAAAGTATAAGGCATACCTATAAAATCTAGAAAATAGCCCCAAATGGGTAAATCTAAGAGTTATTGGCCTTAAAGAGAAGCTAGAGAAAGAGATAGGAGTAGAAAGTTTATTCAAAGGTATAATATCAGAGAACTTCAATATCAATATCCAAGATAAATATATAAATATTCAAATAGAAGATGGTATAAAACATCAAGCAGATTTAACCCAAAGAAGACAACCTCAAAGCATTTAATAATCAAACTCTCAAAGGATAAATGAAGGATTCTAAAGGCAGCAACCAACCTGAAGTCTTTTTTACTTGACAGATCTGGAACAATTTGAGCATTAAAATAATGATAGTAATCAAATATGAACCTGTAAGTCCATGCCCATAAGCAGCTGGATAAATAAATGGTCAAATTCCAAGTAAGTAGTCTTTACTAGGCAAAAGTGTTTTCTTACTTGTTTATGAAGAGTATATGTCAAAGGACTTTCAGATATATCTTTCTTACACTTATTAATAGTAACTAATATTATAAAATGACTTAGGAAGATTTCCATCATATATTTCTGGGATGCTTTAACTGTTAACCTGTTTGGTATAGTTTAAGAAATCAGTTTGCCTCACCTCTCCTTCCCTTCTTCCCTCTCCTCCTCTTCCCTCCTCCTTGTCTGTCTGTTCTCTCTCTCACATTCTATAGTAAAGACTCAGGTTTATACAGTCAGATGTTTGCTTTCCTTCTTGGCAGGTGCCAGAGAATCCCAAGAAAGCTTTCTTCGTTTGGCTGTATCCAAAAGTCACAACATATGAGTGACCCAAAGGATACTGATTTCCTATCATAAACCAGATATCACAACCAGTTTGTTCTGTAGCAAAAAATTCCCCTGTACATGTCAAGAAAAGGGCAAATTTTTGTAGAGCAACAGGACAAAAAAGGAAAACAGTTTTCTTGGCTCTGAAATGGGCCTGTATACTGGGGTCTCTGGAAGCCCTGACATTGAACCTAATGTGTTTCATGTGTCTTCACGAAGAAGGGAGTAACAAGAAAAAGAAAATCAAGGAAATAGAGAAAGAAGAGAGAGATCCAGTAATGAAGATGATTATATCATTAACAGTTTTATTATTACTTACATCGAGTAATCCAGTCATATGTCTTTCATATTTTTTTGGACATGATACCAGAAGACATCAAAACTGTACGGCAAAGGAAAGTTCATAAACAGAAAAGGCAGACACCAGTGGAAGTGTGAAAGCTACCTTGTTAATTCTCCATTTTAGCCAAAGGTAAAAGATGTAGGAGAAATTAATGATCTTTAGGAAATAAAAGACAGACAAGTAGCAAATCAAGTGCACAAGTTGTTGACTAGTCTCTGAACAATAGTAAGGATATGGTTTCTTTCCCTTGCATTAGGGATTTTCTAATAGAAGAGCATTGATTCTGGCTAAGGCCAAACTAGTAAGAATGAAGCCAACCATGCATAACTTCTGATTTCTTATCCAGGCAATGAAATTTGTGAGTCCAATGAATTAATTTCCTACATTCCTTTTATAAATCCCCCACCTATTACAATCATGGAAACCTTCTCCAATATATTCAACATGGCTACAAAGAGAAAATTCTGATCTGTAGTTTGTTGTGTGACTAATTTTCAGATGACTTTCTGAATAATAACATAGATCTCATGTTTGATTGTACAGTGTTATTGTTTTTATCTTATCGTGGCTCTTCTTTTTAGCTATAAAATTTAGCAAACTGCAAAAAGCCAGTGAAATCACCCTCTGTAACATTCATTGAAAATTTCCAAGTACTTCTGCTAAGAATTTCCAGTCTTGGTCCAGCTGTCAGCTATGAACTGTAAATTTCTTTATAGAAAGATGATTGACAAAGCAAATTATCATTTGCTAACATGTAAATACAGACAGACTAATTTTCATTCTTTTGAATAAAATTCTTTCTCCTCTTCCAACAAAGTGTTTCATTTGATTTACAAATCTGAAGTTTGAAACAGAAACCTTTCACCACATTAAAATAATTCAACATGTAGGGAAAACCAGCAATTCTTACGCTAATTAATTATAATGCAGTCACACTGTAGATTGCTACATTACAAAGTAAAATACAGAGATTGAAATTTTCAAGGAACTTAATGGGCAATATATGAATCTAATATGAGTATTGTAATTGTCAGGGAAACTTCCCCCACCGCTCCACAACCCCACTATAAAGATGCAGGCCTTCCAAATAATCTGTCAGTAGCTTTTTAAACACATTTTTAAAAATGATGTCTTTCGATGAAACATAAGCACCCCAAACTAAACATGGAAAAAGTGAACTTCTTTTGTTTCCTCGAAAGCAAGATTCTAGCACTTTGGGAGGCTGAGGCAGACAGATTGCTCGGGCCCAGGAGTTAGAGACCAGCTTGGGCAATGTGGCAAAACCCCGACTCTACCAAAAATACAAAAATTAGCTGGGCTAGGTGTGTTGGTACACGCCTGTAATCCCAGACACATAGGAGGTGGAGTTGGGAGGATCACCTGAGCCCAGGGAGGTTGAGGCTGTGGTGAGCCATGAAAAAAAAAATGTTTTTTTGAGATATTATAGTCTTCAAATATTTCCATAGAACTTTGTTAAGGTTACATTGTCTTGAGGGGAAAATGCTTAAAAAGTCATGAATATACTTATGATGATCTGTTATGTGTATATCCATATATACTGATATAGATACATATATAGATACATTTATACATGTATACAAATACACACATCTATTTATACACACATTGTACTGTGATTTGTCCTCCACTTCTCTGTATTTTAACTTGTCTGGGTTTTGTTACTTGGATTGCCTCTTTTTGGCATTATTTTATTATTTTTAATCAACACAATAATTGTACATATTTATGATACAGTGTGATATATGAATGCAGGTATACAATGTGTAATGATCAAATCAAGGCAATTAGAATATCCATTTCTCAAATATTTAACATTTCTTTGTGTTGGGCACATTTAAAATTTGTTTTTCTAGCTCTTGGAAAATATACAATAAATTGCTGTAATTGTACTCACCCTACTGTGCTATAGAACACTAGAACTTATTCCTTCTATCTAGCTACACTTTTGTATTTGTTTACCAACCTTTGGCTATCTCCCTCTCCCTTCTTCCCTACCACATTTCTAGGAATCATTATTCTGCTTCCTGCTTCTATGGAATCAACTTTATTAGCTTCCACATATGAGTGTGAACATGTCATGTTTGTCTTTCTGTATCTGGCTTATTTCACTTAACAGATGTTCTCCAGTCTTATGGATGCTACCATAAATGACCAAATTTCCTTCTTTTAATGGCTAAATATATTCCATTCATTATGCATATGTATCATATTTTCGAATCCATTCAAATGCTAATGGACACTTAGGTTGATTTCATGTCTCAGCTATTATGAATAGTGTTGCAAAAAACATGGGAGTGCAGATATCACTTTGACATATTGATTTCCTTTCCTTTGGATACATACCCAGTAGTGGGATTGCTGGGTCATATGGTAGTTATATTTCTAGTTTTTAAGAACTTTCATTCTGTTCTCCATAATGACTAAATTAATTTATATTTGTACCAACAGTGTGTAAAAGTTCCTCCTCCACATCCTCACAAGCATTTGTGGGTTTGTTTGTTTTTTTGTCTTTTTGAAAATAGTCATTATAACTAGAATGAAATAATATCTCATTGGGGTTTTTATTTGCATTTCTCTGATGATTAGTTATATTGAGCACATTTTTATATACCTATTGGCCATTTGTATGTCTTCTTTTGAGAGACAGCTCTTCAGTTAATTTGCCCATGTTTTAATCTAATTATTTGTATTTATGGCTAAGTTCCTTCTATAGTCTGGATATGAATTGCTTGATAAATGAATAGTTTTCAAGTATGTTCTCTTATTCAAGAGGTTGTATCGTCAGTCTGTTGATTGTCTGTATATTTGTGTATGCTTTTATCAAATCAACATAATGTAAACTAAATGAGATAAAGCTAAAATGTTCATTATCTTGCTTAACATAAAATATATTATTCATCTAATTTTATTGTTACTATTATATAACACTGTAATTTTAATTTCACCATTGATTATATAGTTACAATTCTGATGGAAACAGTGAAATTATTTTCTTTTAACTTATTTCAGGCAGATAATTTCAACAATGAAGCTCAATTATCTATCACTTAACATAATTAAAGAAGTTGGGTTAAATGAAAGAGATGTGTGCTATTTGTTGTTTTTATTTTTGAGAGAATCACCAATCAATTCAGTTGTGTTTGTGAGGATTTAGATTTTCTTATATTCATGTAACACCAAAGGTTCCTCAGGACACAGAGAGAAGCCTGTTTCAGTTTGTTGTTCCATAAAATCAGAAAAAAATAAATGACTGGATACATAGAAAAATGCTAACACAAGAGCAAAAATCTGTGCCACAATGCTGTGTAGATTAGAATAATTTCACTTTATAATCACATTGTTCAAATAGTATATAATAAAGAGGAACAGGAATGAAATTATAGATATTGGAGGATGTCAAACTTATCCTTGCATTCTTATTGTACAAAATTTCCTCAGTTTACATTTAAGCCCACATGTAAAATTAAAGCACAGTATTCTGGAAATTGCTCAACAGGTGGGAATAAAATCTATTAGGGAGAGTTTCCAGCTCCTGATCCAATCAATGCAGTGAACCAACACCATAACTCTAATTCTCTGAATCCCCATTATGAAATCTATAGCAGAAATCATTGTAAGTATATTCTTCAACATGTTTGCCATGCTTGATTATGGGATCTCTGCCTTCTGTACACTACTGATTTATAAATAAGATGTTATAAATTTGTGCACCCAAAGCTTTAATACTCAGTATGTTTCTTTATCCTGTACTATTAATTGATACTGGAAAAGAATGGAATGCCTCCAGTGTGCTCCCAAAGTCCTAGTTATCTTTGAAAAACAAAAAAGACCTTTATTTTTCTCAAAATTTCAGCTACTGATTTTCAAGGCAGATATTATATTACCTGCTGTTGTGACACTGTATATAATTTCCTTGTAAAGCTATCAACTAGGATTTGAATTCTGATTTGTTAAAATACAAAATAGAGATTTTAAAATATTTTTTGCATCTTTTTTTCTTAAGATTTAAATGTTTTTTTTTCATTCACCTTAGTTATAAGCTAGAAACATTAAACACATATAGAAAATATGGTGTCTTCGTGGATCTCCTGAGAAGCAAGGCAGTCACAGGTATAAATGCCTATAAGAGACAGCAAGGGGAGAGCGAAAGGTGAACAGCTCTGTTGTACTAGGATGTAAGTTTTACCCCTGTGAAGGAGAGAGGGAGGGAAAGAAGGAAGGTCTTAGGCAGCAGTGCAGTCCTGAGAAAATTTCAAGATGTACGGTAGGGAGTTATCAAGCCCAAGGTGCAAATTAGAGGAGTCCTGAGTCTCCTAGGAACAGGCCTGCCCTTTGAATC
This sequence comes from Theropithecus gelada, assembly GCF_003255815.1. Lineage (NCBI taxonomy): Eukaryota > Metazoa > Chordata > Mammalia > Primates > Cercopithecidae > Theropithecus > Theropithecus gelada. The sequence continues at coordinate 93,957,050 of NC_037679.1, read as the reverse complement.
TTCCCCCTTCTCAGTCTTTGGCTAGAAGCAGCTTATGGAAGTGAATGGGGTGATAGACTTCATAGCATAGATGCTGTGCTTGTTAGCTGTTGGGGAAATAGGATTAAAAGCAAAGTCTCCTCTCAACCCAGAAAGTCTCCCCACAAAGGTAGTAGAGAAAGAAAATAGTTTTCTTATTAAATAAATATTAAACCAGAATCTGATATACATTACAGGCAACCTACTAAGAGACTGCAAAGACAGAAAGAGATGTCACCCCTTTTTGTATAACCAATATATGCATACGACCCAATATATACATTTTCTCAAGTTGATAACTAATCCGCAGGAAAGAGGACTTGGCAGCATTATTTATTACACATAGTTTATCTTAAATTTACCTGGAAATTGGGGTGGCCATCTGTGTTAGTTAATAGACTTTAAACAAAGGACAAATAAACGCATATCTTTATGTAGGAGATAGTCTTGCCACTTGGAGCCTGGTGGCCATTGAAGTTAGGCTCCTGATCCCAGCAGAAACTGAGAGATAAGAGTGCTTATTTGTAACAGATAATTAAGCCTCTTTCTTCTTAATGTGAATTTGCCCTTCTGCAGCTAATTATGCTCCATCAAGTCTGAGATTTCAGAGGTACATTCCTACCACATGCCACAAATGTCTAAAATGACAGTTTATCTTCTTACTTCACCAATACATATCATGTATAAAGTACCCAAGGTTTAAGTAAATACACAAAATCTGCTTTCTGATACTATACCAGGATCATTTAGAGTCTGTGGCAGTTTTGAAACAGGGCTACAAACTCTTTGATCCTCTTCCTTTTGAGGCCTAGGGCCTGCAGACCTTCCTCTTAAAGCCGAGTGAGCTTGTAACAGCTTTAAACAATAAATGTGTGGTGGAAGTGACATTATATAATTTCTAAGGCTATCAAGAAAAACTGTATGGATTTTCCTTTAGTCACTGGAAAGTTTCCTCTTACAATCCTGAACCACTTCATAAGAAGTCTGACAAAGTTGAGACCAGCATGCTGTGAGGAAGCCCAAGCCACACGAGGAGGCCACATGTAGGCAATATAGTCAACCATTTCAAATGAGTCCATACTTCTGATCATCCAAGTCCAGTGATAGATATGAGAGTAAAGGTCTGCTTGATTATTGCAGCCCCTGCCACTTGAGTCATAGTCAGCCGTGTACATATTCTCAGGTGAAGGTCCAGACATTTTGAAGCAGAGACAAGACTTCTCATAGTGCCCTGTCTGAATTCCTGACCCACAGAATCTGGAAGCATAATAAAACACTGTTGTTTTATACCCACTAGGGCCTGTTGGGGTGGGAGGCTGGGGGAGGAGGAATATCAGGAAGAATAGCAAGTAGATGTTGGGCTTAATACCTTGGTGATGGGCTGATCTGTGCATCAAACCACCATGGCATATGTTTACCGATGTAACCGCACATTCTGCACGTGTACTCCAGAACTTAAAAGTTGAAAAAAAAATAAAATAAAATAACATATTGTTGTTTTGTATCTCTGAGTTTTGGACTCAGGGTGTTTTAAAGAACAATACATAACTAAAATAGAGTTATTTAGCACATACATACAGAAAGTCTTTTACTAGCTTAGTTTTTATTTTCTGAGCATCATTATTTATAGTAGCCAAAAGATAGGAAAAACCCAAATGTTCATCAGTGAATAAATAGACAAAAGGTGCTTTAGTTCGTGTAATCAAATATTGTTTAACTATTAAAGGGAATAAAGTGCTGATACATACGACATGTATGAGTCGTGAAATTATGCTAAGTAAAAGAAATCAATCACAAAAGACCCCATATTATATAATGTCATTTAGATGAAAGTCCAGAATATGAAAATATACAGATATGGAAGATTAATAGATGCTTAGGCTGGGGTGGGGAGGAAGGTGGGATGATGGGGCAATAGGGAGGTGTTAGCTAAAGGTTATAGGATTTCTTTTTGAGGCCGTAAAATGTTCTACAATTGACAGTGGTGATGGTTGCACATGTCTGTGGAATATATTAAAACTCATTTAATTGGATACTAAATGAGTGAATTGTATATTATGTGAACTATATCTTAATAAAAGCATTTAAGACAAAAACAAGTTACATATGACATTTTTCCTTATAGAATATGTAACATCTGTGTATATTTTTCATAAATTTTTTTATACTTTGCAGTAATCCTATTAGCTCAGTCATCTTCGATTCGGGTGAGGTATAAATAAAATATCAAAAACTTTACATCATTTCACTTTTGTTGACTATTACTTACCAAGAAGCTTCTTACTCATTGGATGAGACATGATAGGATAGGCTATGCTGTAGCATCTACAATGTGAGTTTCATGAAAGGTTAATTTCTCGGTTCACATTATATGACCAGTTTAATTTAAAAATGCAGAGTGAGGTGGGGACAATTTTCATGTAGTTTCTCAGGAATACAGGCTAGTGGAGTATCCAACAGTAAACATGTGGCTTTCAAGTCCCTCACCTAGCAAGAAAAGAGACATGGAGAGCCTTCTTTTACATACAAATATTCAACTGTTCCAACATGATTAGTTGAAAAGATTATCCTAATCTTTATTCTTATCCTTTTATTCTTATCATTATTCACTGAGTTGTTCTGTTGAATTTGTCAAAATTAATTACTATGTGTATGTCTATTTCATAATGATCTATTCTGTTCTAGTATTCTATATTTGTATATATTTAAAATACTGGCTAATTAGTATATTACCGATATCATACTGTCCTAATCTTTGTAACATTTATGTAATGTTAGCCTTCCAAATTTGTTTTTATTCTTCAAAGTTTTGTTTTGTTTTCTGCTATTAAGTTCCTTTTCATTTCTATAGAAATGTTAGAACTAGTGAGTTAATGTCTACATAAAAAGTCTGCTGGTGGTGTTGAGCAAATGAACCCACTGCCCAATGTGCACAGAAGCCAGTAACTATGGCACTGGCTTTTGAGAAAAGAAAGGCTTTCTTTTAAAGCCAGTCAGCAAGGAGACAGGAGAGGGATTAATTCCGTCTCCCCAGTTTGGGCCTGGTGCAAATTTATGGGTTCAGAGAGCAAGACAAAGGATTTAGGAATATGGCTTTGCAGGGTCTCATTGGAGGGCTTTAAATTTGACCATTTGTGGAAAGATATATTGAGGCAGATTTTAGCACTGAATCTTCCAGGTCAGTGGAGCCCCTCCTTTCTGAAAGAGTTCCAGCATCCAGGTTCCTGTTATGTCCCAGTCTTACTGGTTTAGAGGGGAGGATACATTGGTTCTGGGTGTTGTTAGAAATCAAAACTCATTTTTTTTTTTTTTTTGAGACGGAGTCTTGCTCTGTCGCCCAGGCTGGAGTGCAGTGGCCGGATCTCAGCTCACTGCAAGCTCCACCTCCCGGGTTTACGCCATTCTCCTGCCTCAGCCTCCCGAGTAGCTGGGATTACAGGCGCCCGCCACCTCACCCGGCCAGTTTTTTGTATTTTTTAGTAGAGACGGGGTTTCACCGTGTCAGCCAGGATGGTCTCGATCTCCTGACCTCGTGATCCGCCCGTCTTGGCCTCCCAAAGTGCTGGGATTACAGGCTTGAGCCACCGCGCCCGGCCCAAAACTCATTTTATTATACATGCCTGGGCTACATAACTTGCAGTTTTTGCCTCTGTTACACCTAAAAGGTGACTCCACATACTGTTATCAGCAGAGTAGGCTCAGTTTGGGCTGGTTCCATGGATACAATGGGATTTGATTGGGATTGCACTGAATCTATAGATTTACTTGAGGATAAATGACACCTTAAATAATACTGAGTTTTGCAATGATAAATAAGATATATCTTTCTACCTATTACCATCTTTTTAAAATTCTCTCAGGAATATATTGCATTTTTCAGCATACAAATTGGACCATCTTCCTTTACAGTTTTGCCTTAATATGTCATATTTCTATGTTACCGCAAATTATATTTTTAAAAATTTTATTTTCTGATTGTTCATTATTGGTACACAGAAGCACAATTATTTTTGTATGTTGATTCTGTATACTATACCTTGCCAAGCAATGTAGCAATGTATTAGTTGCAGCAGTATTTCTGTGGGGTTTTTTTTCAAATTCCAAGGAATTTTCTGTGTAGATAGTCATGATGTCACCTGCGAATAAAAACAATTTCACTTCTTCTTGGCAAATATGATGCTCTTTTTTCCCTTGCCTTATTTTACTGGCCACAACCTCCTGTACAATGTTAAATAGAAGTGTGAACAGTGGGCTTCCTTACTTTGCTCTTGATTTTAGGAAAAAATATTCTGTATTTGTTCTAAGTGTAATTTTAGTTCTAAATTTTTCATAAGTGCTTCTTATGAAGTTGAGGAATTTTTCTTCTAGTCCTAATTTTCTAAAAAAATTTTTTTGAGACTGAGTCTTGCTCTGTTGCCCAGGCTGGAGTGCAATGGTGTGATCTCAGCTCACTGCAACCTCCCACTTCGGGTTCAAGTGATTCTCCTGCCTCAGCCCCCACTCCCCAACAGACTCTGGTGTGCATTGTTCCCCTCTCTGTGTCCATGTGTTCTCAATGTTCCACTCCCACTTACAGTGAGAACATGTGGTATTTGGTTTTCTGTTCCTGTGTTAGTCTGCTGAGGATGATGGCTTCCAGCTTCATCCATTTCCCTGCAAAGGACATGATGCCATTCCTTTTTATGGCTGCATAGTAGTCCATGGTGTGTATGTACCACATTTTCTTTATCTAGTCTGTCATTGATGGTCATTTGGATTGGGTCCATGTCTTTGCTGTTGTAAATGGTGCCGCAATAAACATACACGTGCATATGTCTTTATGGTAGAATGATTTATATTCCTTTGGGTATATATCCATTAATGGAATTGCTATGTCATATGGTATTTTTGGTTCTAGATCCTTGAGGAATTGCCATACTGTCTTCCACAATGGTTGAACTAATTTACAATCCCACCAACAGTGTAAAAGCATTCCTATTTCTCCACAGCCTCACGAGCATCTATTGTTTTCTGACTTTTTAATAATCGCCATTCTGACTGCCTTGAGATGGTATCTCATTGTGGTTTTGGTTTGCATTTCTCTGATGATCAGTGATGTTGAGCTTTTTATCACGTTTGTTGACTGTGTAAATGTCTTCTTTTGAGAAGCGTCTGTTCGTATCCTTTGCCCATCTTTTGAGAAGCGTCTGTTCGTATCCTTTGCCCACTTTTTGATGGAGTTGTTTTTTTCTTGTAAACATGTTTAAGTGCCTTGTAAACTCTGATAGTAAACCATGTAGATTGCAAAAATTTTCTCCCATTCTGTAGGTTGTCTGGTCACTCTGATGATAGTTTCCTTTGCTGTGCAGAAGCTCTTTAGTTTAATTGATCCCATTTGTCAATTTTGGCTTTTGTTGCCATTGTTTTTGGCATTTTAGTCTTGAAGTCTTTGCCCATGCCTATGTCCTGAATGATATTGCCTAGATTTTCTTCTAGGGTTTTTATGATTTTAGGTCTTACATTTAAATCTTTAATTCATCTTGAATTAATTTTTGTGAAAGGTGTAAGGAAGAGGTCCAATTTCAGTTTTCTGCATATGGCTAGCCAGTTTTCCCAGCACCATATACTGAATAGGAGATCCTTTCCCCATTTCTTGTTTTTGTCAGGTTTGTCAAAGATCAGATGGTTGTAGACGTGTGGTGTTATTTCTGAGGTCTCTATTCTGCTCCATTGGTCTGTATGTCTTTTTTTTGGAACCAGTATTATGTTTTGGCTACTGTAGCCTTGTAATATAGTTTGAAGTCACATAGCATGATGCCTTCAGCTTTTTCTTTTTCCTTAGGATTGTCTTGGCTATACAGGGTCTTCTTCGATTCCATGCAAAATTTAAAATAGTTTTTTTCTAGCTCTGAGAAGAATATCAATGGTAGTTTCATGGGGATAGAATTGAATGTATAAATTACTTTGAGCAGTATGGCCATTTTTATGATATTGATTCTTCCTATCCATGAGGATGGAATGTTTTTCCATTTGCTTGTGTCCTCTCATATTACCTTGAGCAGTGGTTTGTAGTTCTCATTGAAAAGGTCCTAGGTATTTTATTCTCTTTGTAGCAATTGTGAATGTGAGTTCACTCATGATTTCACTCTCTGCTTGCCTATTGTTGGTGTAAAGGAATGCTTGTGATTTTTGCACAGTGATTTTGTATCCTGAGACTTTGCTGAAGTTGTTTATCAGTTCAAGAAGTTTTTGGGCTGAGATGAAGGTGGTTTTCTAAATATAAAATAATGTTATCTGCAAGCAGAGACAACTTGATTTCCTTTCTTCCTACTTGAATACCTTTTATTTCTTTTTCTTGGCTGATTGCCCTGGCCAGAACTTCCAGTACTATGTTGAATAGGAGTGTTGAGATAGTGCGTCCTTGTCTTGTGCCAGTTTTCAAAGAGAATGCTTCCAGATTTTGCACACTGAATGTGATATTGGCTGTGGGTTTTTCATAAATAGCTCTTCTTATTTTGAGATATGTTCCATCGATACCTAGTTTATTGAGCGCTTTTACACTGAAGGGATGTTGAATTTTATCAAAGGTTTTTTCTGCATCTATTGAGACAATCATGTGGTTTTTGTCTTTGGTTCTATTTATGTGATTGATTATGTTTATTGATTTGCATATGTCAAACCAGCCTTGCATCCCAGCGATGAAGCCAACTTGATCATGGTGGATAAGTTTGTTAATGTACTGCTGGATTCAGTTTGCCAGAATTTTATTGAGGATTTTTACATTGATGTTCATCAAGGATACTGGCCTGAAGTTTTCCTTTTTTGTGGTGTCTCTTCCTGGTTTTGGTATCAGGATGATGCTCACTTCATAAAATAAGTTATGGAGGAATACCTCCTTTTCAATGGTTTGGAATACTTTAGGAAGGAACAGTATTAACTCCTCTTTGTATTTCTCATATAATTCAGCAGTGAATCCATCTGGTCCTGGGCTTTTTTTTGGTTGGTAGGCTATTAATTACTGCTTCAATTTCACAGCTTGTTATTGGTCTATTCAGGGATTCAGCTTCTTCCTGGTTTAGTCTTGGTAGGGTGTAAGCATCCAGGAATTTATAAATTTCTTCTAGATTTTCTAGTTTATTTGTATAGAGTTGTTGATAGTATTCTCTGATGGTAGTTTGTATTTCTGCGGTGATATCCCTTTTATTATTTTTTATTGTGTCTATTTGATTCTTCTCTTTCTTCTTCTTTATTAGTCTAGCTAGCTGTCCATCTATTTTGTTAATTTTTTCAAAAAACCAACTCCTTGATTCATTGATTTTTTGGGGGAGGGTTTTGCATGTCTCTATCTCCTTCTGTTCTTCTCTAATCTTAGTTATTTCTTGTCTTCTGCTAGCTTTTGGATTAGTTTGCTCTTGCCTCTCTAGCTCTTTTAATTGTGATGTTAAGGTGTCAGTTTGAGATCTTTCTAGCTGTCTGATGTGGGCATTTAGTGCTATAAATTTCCCTGTTAACACTGTTTTAGCTGTGTCACAGAGATTGTGGTATGTTGTCTCTTTGTTTCAAATAACTTCTTGATTTCTACCTTAATTTCATTATTTACCCAGGAGTCATTCAGGAGCAGGTTGTTCAGTTTCCATGAAATTGTGTGGTTTCAAATGAGCTTCTTAATCCTGAGTTCTAATTTGATTGCACTGTGGTCTGAGAGACTGTTTATGATTTCAGTTCTTTTGCATTTGCTGAGGAGCATTCTACTTCCAATTATGTGGTCAATTTTAGAATAAATGCCATATGTCTGTGAGAAGAATGTATATTCTGTTGATCTGGGGTAGACAGTTTTGTAGATGTCTACTACGTCCACTTGACCCAATACTGAGTTTAAATCCTGAATATCTTTGTTAATTTTCCGTCTTGTTGATCTGTCTAATACTGACAGCAGGGTGTTAAAGTCTCCCACTATTATTGTGTGGGAGTCTAAGTCTCTCTGTAGGTCTCTAAGAACTTGCTTTATGAATCTGGGTGCTCCTGTATTTGGTGCATATATATTTAGAATAGTTAGCTCTTCTTGTTGATTTGTTCCTTTTACCATTATGTAATGCCCTTCTTTGTCTTTTTTGATCTTTCTTGGTATATAGTCTGTTTTGTCGGAGACTAGGATTACAACTCCAGCTTTTTGTTTTTGCTTTCCATTTGCTTGGTATATTTTCCTCCGTCCCTTTATTTTGAGCCTGTGTATGTCTTTGCACGTAAGATGGGTCTCCTGAATACATCACACCAATGGGGTCTTGATGCCTTATCCAGTTTGCCAGTCTGTGTCTTTTAATTGGGGTATTTAGCCCATTTACATTTAAGGTTAATATTGTTATATATGAATTTGATTCTGTCATCATGACGCTATTTGGTTATTTTGCACACTAGTTGATCCAGTTTCTTCACAGTGTCATTGGTCTTTGTATTTTGGTGTGTTTTTGCAGTGGTTGATACCAGTTTTACCTCTCCATGTTCAGTGCTTCTTTCAGGAGCTCCTGCAGGGCAGGCTTAGTGGTAACAAAATACCTTAGCATTTGGCTTGTCTGGAAAGGATTTTATTTCTCCTTATGAAGCTTAGCTTGGTAGGGTATGAAATTCTGGGTTGAAAATTCTTGTCTTTAAGAATGTTGAATACTGGCCCCCAATCTCTTCGGGCTTGTGGAGTTTCTGCTGAGAGGTCCTCTGTTAGTCTGATGGGCTTCCCTTTTTAGGTGACCTGGCCTTTCTCTCTCTAGCTGCCCTTAACAGTTTTTCCTTTATTTTGACCTTGAAAATTTGATGATTATGTGTCTTGGGGTTGATCTTTTTGTGCAGTATCTTTTTTTTTTGAGATGAAGTCTCGCTCTGTCACCCAGGCTGGAGTGCAGTGGTGTGATCTTGGCTCACTGCAAGCTCCACCTTCCGCGTTCATGCCATTCTCCTGCCTCAGCCTCCTGAGTAGCTGGGACTACAGGCGCATGCCACCACACTCGGCTAATTTTTTGTATTTTTAGTAGAGACAGGGTTTCACCGTGTTAGCCAGGATGGTCTTGATCTACTGACTTCATGATCCGCCCTCCTTGGCCTCCCAAAGTTCTGGGATTACTCGTGTAGTATCTTAATGGTGTTCTCTATTTCCTGAATTTATATGTTGGCTTGTATTGCTAGGTTGGGGAAGTTTTCCTGGATAATATCCTGAAGTGTGTCCTCCAGCTTGTTTCCATTCTCCCTGTCTCCTTCTGGTACTCCAATCAATCATAGGTTTGGTCTTTTCATGAAGTCCCATGTTTCCTGGAGGTTTTGTTCATTCCTTTTCATTCTTTTTCCTCTATTCTTGTCTGCATGTCTTATTTCAGTAAGGTGGTCTTCAAACGCTGATATCCTTTTTTCCACTTGGGCGATTCAGCTGTTGATACTACTGTATGCTTCACGAAGTTCTCATGCTGTGTTTTCCAGCTCCTTCAGGTTGTTTATATTCCTCTCTAAACTGATTATTCTAGTTAGCAATTCTTCTAACCTTTTATCAGGGTTCGTAGCTTCTTCACATTGGGTTAGGGCCTACTCCTTTGGCTCAGTAATAGTTTTTTATTATCCATGTTCTGAAGCCTACTTCTGTCAATTCATCCATCTGATCCTCTGTCCAGTTCTGTGCCCTTGCTGGAGAGACATTGTGATCATTTGGAGAAGAGGCACTTTGGGCTTTTGCGTTTTCAGCATTTTTTTGTTGATTCTTTCTCATCTTCATGAGTTTGTCTAGTTTCAGTCTTTGAGGCTGCTGATCCTTGGATGGGGATTTTGTGGGGGCCTTTTTTGTTGTTGTTGTTGAAGCTGTTTTGTCACTTTTTGCTCTTTTTTTTGAGAAGGAATCTGACTCTGTCACCCACGCTGGAATGTAGTGGTGCCACCACAGCTCACTGCAACCTCCACCTCCTGGGTTCAAGTGATTCTCCTGCCTCAGTCTCCCGAGTAGCTGGGATTACAGGAGCCTGCCACCATGACCAGCGAAGTTTTGTATTTTTTGTAGAGATGGAGTTTCACTACGTTGGCTAGGCTGGTCTCAAACTCCTGACCTCAAGTGATCTGCCCGCCTCGGCCTCCCAGTGTTTGGATTACAGGCATGAGCCACTGCACCCAGCCTTTGTTTTTCCTTCAATAGTCAGGTCCTCCTTCTGTAGGGCTACTGTAGTTTGCTGGGGGTTCACTTCAGGCCCTATTCATCTGATTCGCTCCCATGCCTGGAGACGTCACTCAAGGAGGCTGGAGAACAGCAAAGATGAGTGCCTGCTCCTTCTTCTTGGACCTCTGACCTCGAGGGGCATCACCAACCTGATGCCAGTAGGATTACTCCTGTATAGGCTGTCTGACAACCCCTATTGGAGGGTCTCACACAGTTGGATGGCATGGGGAACAGAACCCATGAGAGAGTGGGATCTTCAGATCTGTGGGTTGCACAGTTCTGTGGAAAAACATAATTTCCCCAGTTGGGTAGCATGCTCATTCATCCCTCCCTTGGCTGGGGGTAGGGGGTCCCCCTTCCCTGTGTAGCTCTCAGGTGGGCCTCTGCACCACACTGTTCTTCCTTCTCTCTGTGAGTCATGCCAGCCTTCTAGTCAACTTTGATGGGAGAACCTGGATACCTTGGTTGCCAGTGAAGGATTCACATGCTGCTTTTTCTTTACGTTTCTTTTTGTTTTTATTTCTTTATGTTTCTTTTTCGGATGGGAGCCTCTGAAAGCTGCTGCTTCTAGTCAGCCATCTTGGCCCCGCCCCTCTAAGCACTATTTTGACTGTAACCATGTAAGCTGGTTTGTTATTATTTTCATTTTGTTAAAAATGGTGCCAGTTTCCCTTGAGACTTTGTTTTTCATGCATTTAGAAACATGTGGTTTAATATTTAAATATCTGGGAATTCTAGATTATCTTTTTCTTATTGATTTCTCATTTAAGTTTCTTATGGCCAGATAACTAATAGTTCTGTATTTTCAGCACTTTAAAGATGTTAGATTGCTTTTAGCTTCCATGGTTTCTGATGAGAAATCTGTTGCCATTTGAATTATTGTTTGTGTGTCACATTTCATTTTTCTCTGAATTTATCTATTTTTTTCTTTAGAATTGGGTTTCATCAATTTGATTATAATTTGTTCAAGCACAACTTTCTCTGACTTTATTATTTTTGGAATTTACTGTGCAGCCTCTTAAATCCATAAATGTATGGGTTTTACTAAATTTTGGAAGTTGCTGAAGTTTTTTTCAAATATCTTTTATGCCATAATACCTTTACCCCCTTTCTTTGAGATTTTAATGATATCAGTGTTGACCACATCTAATCTTTAGGGTCAGATGTCCTCCTACTCTGGACTTTTAATTGACCTAACTCATATGACAAACTCATATTAAAGAATATCAGATTTTAGGTTTCTTTATCCTGGCTTGATAAAACCCACTGTCTCAGGACTTTTCTTCTAAATAGAAAAGTAGTCTGAAGGCTCGTCCTGATTTATTTTTAAGACTGTAGGATTTCCGTTCTGCCAGTTAATATTTTTTCACTTTCTCTTTCTATTTTCTTTTTATATCAAATACATTTCAGCATGAAATTTTGTGATGGACTGTTAGTCTGATGTACACAATTTAGCCAGGAATAAATATTTGTGGATTCAAAATAGACACTCAAACTATCTGTCCAGATTGTTTAAGTGTTGTTGGTTTTTTTCTTCTGTTTTGTTTTCAAATTCCAACTGATGAATGAAAGCAGCTGCCTAGAGAATAATGAGGTGGGTGCCAAACCTGGGTTGGTCGAAGGAGGAGTTATAGCACCTGTGCCATGCTATAACTTAGATAAATGACCTTATCTAAGCCCATTGCTTCAAATGCCACTGAAACTGGTGAACTTATCTTTTAGGAATGGAGGGGCTATAAAGACATTTGATGAAAGAAAACTAAGAGGATTTGCCACCGGAAGGTCTACCTTTTAAAAGGGGGCTAAAGAAAATTCTCTAGTCAAGGAAAAAAAAAGATTAAAAAAGAAAGTTTAAAACACCGAGATTAAAGAAAACACAATGAAAAGGGAAAAATGAATAAATTCGTCTTCCTTTTCCTCTTCAGTTTGGTAAATGTGTCTGACAGTTGAAGTTAAAATTATGACATTATCAGACGTGATTGTAAACTTGGTTTCAGTGGCATTTGAAGCCATGGGCTTAGACAAGGTCACTTAGGAATAGTGTAGATACCAGGACAATTCAGACCTCTGAGACAGCCATGTGAAAACTTGACACAGCAAGCAAATAATGGGGAGCGCCACCCAATGACTGCCTTCACACTAGCAGCTCTCAGTGAAGGCTTCTGTATTTGGCCATTCTTGTATTGCCATAAAGAAGTAATGGGGCCAGGCACAAAGGCTCACACCTGTAATCCCAGCACTTTGAGAGGTGAGGGGGGCGGATCACGAGGTCATGAGATTGAGACCATCCTGGCCAACACGGAGAAACCCTGTCTCTACTAAAAATACAAAAAATTAGCCGGGCATGGTGGCAGCCGCCTGTTGTCCCAGCTACTCAGGAGGCAGAGGCAAGAGAATCACTTGAAGCTGGGAGGTGAAGGTTGCAGTGAGCTGAGATTGCACCACTGCACTCCAGCCTGATAGAAGACGACTCCATCTTAAAAAAAAAAAAAAAGGTAATTAACAAAAGAAATTCAATTAGCTCATAGTTCTCATAGTTCTGCAGGGTTACAGGCATGTCACCAGTATCTGGTTAGCTTCTGATGAAGCTTCTGGAAGTTTACAATCATGGCAAGAGGCAAAGTGGGAGGAGGCGTGTCCCATGGTGAGAGTGGGAGCAAGTAGGGGAGGTGCCACACACTTTCAAACCACCAGATCTTGCATGAACTCAGAGCAAGAACTCACTAATCACCAAGGGAATGGTGCTAAACCAGGGGTGTCCAATCTTTTGGCTTCCCTAGGCCACACTGGAAGAAAAAGAATTGTTTTGGGCCATACATAAAATATACTAATGATGGGGGATGAGCTAAAAAGTTGCAAAAAACCTCAATGTTTTAAGAAAGTTTACGAATTTGTATTGGGCCATATTCAAAGCCGTTCTGGGCTGCACGCGGACTGCTGGCCATGGGTTGGACAAGCTTGTGCTACACCATTCATGAGGAATCTGCCCCGTGATCCAATCACCTCCCACCAGGTCCTATCACCAACATCGGGAATCACATTTCAACATGAGGTTTTCAGGGAACAAACATCTAAACCATATCAGTTTCCCTGTGCCAAGCATGGATGGAGCTGAGAGCCTTACATGGGTTACTTACAAAATGTACATGTTTTATACAATATTATTAATTGTGCAAAATAATTACTTTCTACCACAAGTTACTTGTACAAAATATTAATTAAAATATTTAATGTAAAATTTGTACAATGTATATAAAAATATAAACGTCCCATAAAATTTGATAATAGCATATGCCATTTTATTTCTATAATATAGAAACTCTTCAATATTCAGCAACTTTGTTCACATTAGACCACTTTTATTTGTAATTATTCATATGTTGGGTCATAAACCTGCCATTTTACTCTGTGATTTCTGCTTATCTGTTTTTTTTTTTTCCTTTTTTTGTCATTGTTGTTTTCTATGTCTTACCTTCATGTATTACTTCAATTTTGTTTTATTAGAATTCCATTGAGGTTTATCTGTGGTATTTTTGAGTATATCTCTGTGTGCAGACATCTTAGTGGATGCTGTAGGTTTTACATCACATGTAATAACTGATCATGGTTTAATAAGGTCAAAATTTTAGTACTTTGAAAGATGTATGGAAACCTTATTCCTTGATTCCCTGTATGTCTCTTTACCCTCCTCTGTTCCTTATATATTTGTCTTCAATATTTATCTATATACACTTAGAATCACATCTGATAGTGTCATAATTTTAACTTCAACTGTCAAATAAATTTACCAAACTGAAGAGGAAAAGGAAGATGAAGTTATTCATTTTTTCCCTTTCCATTGTTGTTTTGGTGTTTTAAAGTTTCCTTTTTAATCTTTTTTTTTTTTTTTTCCTGGCTAGAGAATTTTCTTGAGCCCCTTTTTAAAAAGTAGACTTTCTGGTGACAAGTCCTCTCAGTTTTCTTTCATCAAATGTCTTTAGAGCCCTTCCATTCCTAAAAGATAAATTCACCAGATATAAAAACCAGAATTGAAAGTTATTTTATTTCATCACATAGACAGTGTTGTACCACTTTTCTATGGCTTTCATCCTTTTCTGATGTTTCCTACTTCCATTTGTATTATTTTCCCTCCTATAGATAAGCTATTTCCTCTAGCTGCTTTCAAAATTTGTTCTTTCTTTTAATTTTCAGATATTTTACCATGGTATACCTTAGTTTGGATTCTTTGTGTTTATCTTGGTTAGTGTTATGCACTGAAAGTTTGTGTCCCCTCAAAATTCACACGTAGATATCCTAAATTCAATGTGATGTTACTCGGAGATTAGGTCTTTGGGAGGTAATTAGGGTTAGATTAAGTCATGAGGGTGGGTCCCTCATGTTGAGATCAGACGCCTTAAGAGAGAGAGAGAGAGAGAGAGGGAGGGAGAGAGAGAAGGAGACAAGAGATATTTTTTCTTGTCTCCAACATGTGAGGATACAATGAGATGATGTCCATCTATAGCCAAAAAATGTCTTCAGCAGAACTCAACTATGCTGGCATTCTGATCACGGTCTTCCAGCTTCTACTATTGTGAGCAACACATTTCTGTTTTTATAAACCACCCATTCTATGGTATTCTGATACAGTAGCCTAAAATGGCTAAGAGATTTTGAGTTTGCTTGAATTTAGAAATCTGTGGGTTTTTGCCCATTGCCAAATTAAGGACGTTTTCAGTCTTTGAGACCTTTCTCAAAGTTGCCTATTTCTTCTGTCCTTCTGGGACTCTGAAAACACAAAACTTAGGCCTTCAGTTATAACACTACAGGTCCCTGAGACTGTGTTTATAGTTTTTTCCTGCTTATATTCTTGAATTTTTTTATGTGGTTTTTGTAAGTTTCAGTTCTAAAATTTCCATTTAGTTCTTTCATAGATTTTAATTTCTTGGCTGAGATTATTTTTTAAATTTGCTTCATATATGTTTGTAAGTAATATACTGGAAGCATTTTTATGATGACTGCTTTAAAATCTTTGCTGAATAATTCTAACATCTTTGTCATTTTTGTTCTGGAATCTTCTAATTATCTTTTACATTCAAGTTGAGATTTTTTCTGGTTCTTCGTATACCAAATGATTTCTTTTTTTTTTTTTTTTTGAGACAGAGTCTCACTCTGTCGCCCAGGCTGGAGTGCAGTGGCCGGATCTCAGCTCACTGCAAGCTCCACCTCCCGGGTTTACGCCATTCTCCTGCCTCAGCCTCCCGAGTAGATGGGACTACAGGCGCCCGCCACCACGCCCAGCTAGTTTTTTGTATTTTTTAGTAGAGATGGGGTTTCACCGTGTTAGCCAGGATGGTCTCGATCTCCTGACCTCGTGATCCGCCCATCTCGGCCTCCCAAAGTGCTGGGATTACAGGCTTGAGCCACCCCGCCCGGCCCGTATACCAAATGATTTCTAAATGAACCAGGACATTTTCGGTATTATGAGACTCTAAAACTTATTTACCCCTTCTGTCTTAGCTAGCTTCCTCAGACATTACTCCAGCAAAGGAAGGGAGTGAGGGAGGGACACTGCATTACTGCCAGGGGATGGTAGAAATAAAGGTTTCCTCTCAATCTCTGTGGACACCTAGGCAGGGGAAGTTTCCTCATAACTGCTTGCTGGAGGGTGGGTTCTGGCTCACCGCTAGGCCTCCACTGATAACCTGTCTAGGGGGCAGAAGTGCCTTGTTACTGTTTCCCACATGACCTCCACAAGCACTACCTGGTATGGAAAGGAGGGTGCTTCTTCATTGCTGCTTTTAGAGTAGATCCAGCTCTCCATTTGCTCTCCAGTCATATCAAGGTGTGGAGGGAGAATGAGGGGCTTATTACCACAAATTGGGGATGAAAGTTCCAACTTCTGCTATTCTGAGATGCTATTCTGGAGGAGGGTTGGGACACCTTGTCGCGGCCTGGCAGGTGTAAATATCTAAAGATCTAAGCTCTCCACTTGAGGTGATAGTGTTTTCTGTGGTATATGGCTATGGTAGAGTGATTACTGTCTAAATGTTTTCTGCTTTGGTAGACTATTTCCTTGACTTTTGGCTAAAATAATAGGCTTTGTTGGGAAATTCTCATATGTGCCTGTTAGTATTTCTATGTTGAAGGCATTTTCAACTAAAAGTCTGCAAATTATAAAGTGAAAAAAAACCTTAGAGAATTCTTCACTATACAATTTATTGAGTCCCTACCACATCTGCCTCGGTCTCTCCAGGTCTGAGTTGTCATATATTTAATACATAATGTTCAGGGTTTACAGTTGTTCTTAGTAGAAGGAATAGGGCAAACTACATTTACTCCATTTTTCTGGAAGCAGACATTGGTTTACTTTCTGTAAGAAAGCAGTCGGTGAATTTCTGTCCAAATTCTCTGCCTTTTCAAGAGGAACTGGGCTTTACTTCCCAGATTAACATCTGAGCAACAATAGACTTACAGGTGGCATTAGTATATAGGTAGAGAATAGGCTGAATATTAAATGTTAAGGAGCAGAATCGTTGGAATTGAAATGAAGGAGACTTCGTTTTTATTCATGTTAACCAGCCTCCTGATGATATGCAACAGTGCATTTGTTCATCAATATACCTTTTGCACGACCTTTCTGCTTCTTTTTTGAATGGTTCTAATGCTAAAGAAAGTAAATGTTTATCAAATAATCTATCTTTTAGATAATTCATTATTATAAGTTAATTCATTATTAGAAAGATAATTTATTACTAGAAGATAATTCATTATTAGAAAGAACAAAACGAGCCTTTTCTAACAAAAGAATAAATAAACAAATGTATTGAACTTTTGTTGTATATCATGTAGGGTAATTTTATATACATGTTGCATTTTACAAGAATTAAATCATGTAATTTTGTATACATCATGTAGGGTAATTTTATATACATTTTATATACATTAAGCATTTAATTCTTGTACAGAGCCCTCTGCCTTAGCCAATTCAAGCTGCTATTAACAAAATATCTTACCTTGGATAATTTATAAATAATACAAATGTATTTCTCATAGCTCTGGATTCTGGAAAGTTGAAGACTGAGATGGTACCAGATTCGGGGTTGAGTGAGAGCCCATTCCAAACAGACAATTTCTCCTGGTTTCTCTCTCATGAGGCAGAAGTGTGAAAGAAGGATGAACATTGAGTCCTTACATGTCAAAAGAGATGGAACAGCTCAGCAGCCTTTGGGAGCCTCTTTTCGTAGGGAAATTGATCCCATTCATGAAAGTAGAGTCCACATGACTTAGTCACTTCCCCCAAAGACTCCATCTCTTAATACTATTGCATAGGGAATTAAGTTTCAACATAGGGAATTAAGTTTCAACATAAATTTATTTTGTAGAGACATAAACATTCAAACTAGAGCATTCTGTCCCTGGTCATTCCCCCAAATATATGGTCTTCTCACATACTAAATACATTTATTTCATCTCCAAAATCCCCAAAGTCTTAACTTATTCCAGCATCCACTTTAAAATCTAAATCCAAAGTCTCATCTAAATATCATCAAAATCAGATATGGTGTGGCCAGTTTTCTAATACTGAACCATCTTTAACGTCCTCATCCTGTTTCAACATGGTTTATTATTCTTTTAGCATACTGTTCATTTGTTTATGTACTGTTGAATAGTTTCCCTAGCAGAGTATCCTTGTTGTCCTATATATGTTGTTTAATGAAACTCACAATAAATTCAGAAACTTGTTTCCTGTACCTAAAACATTTAAATAAGAATTATGTGCTTTTAATGATAAAATTTAGATATTAAAATTTCCTGTATTCAATGACATTGGAAGTGATAATGGGAGGTGTTTGGAGATAGTTACCTATCAAATTCTTTTGCTTCTTAGGGTTATTTTCTATCCAACTTTCCCTCAGCATCTTGAGTTAAATTTGGCAGTCTATGTTATCTGACAATAATACTGATATTGCTGGAATTTTCACAACAAGAACAGAGTTTTACTCAAATTTCTTGCCCTTTAAAATACATTATGCTGCACCTTTTACAAAATCCACTTAAGTTTTTATAAAGAATGGTGAAGGACTTAGGGAGGAAGAGAAATGAGCAATGAGAAAAGAGGAGAAAAGAGAATAGTGAGTTTTATGGACAAGAGATCTAGAACTACATTTATGCCCCTAGAAACCAGGATTAATAGTTGTGGAAATTTTAAGAATTCCCCAGCACCTGCAACTCCCTCTCGTTTGTTATATATTCCTTGTTTTCCTAAAGTTACAAGAATATCAATGAAAGATGTGAAAATAATTTTAAGAATTTGCATTTGTGCTATGCAATCTAGGACAGAAGAGGAGCAATGAAACTCTTTCCCTTTGGCAGCTAGCTTTATTAAGATAAAGGAGGAGGGAAGCCTGATGGAAGCATCAGTGAACAGGAGTCCCAGATATTCTTAGATTGTATTAATGGCCCTCAAATTCCAGACTCAGAAACACCCACAAAGAGAAGCAACAATCAGAAATTGCATGCTATTAGTATTTTATTGGTATACTGAAGAAAGAGTTATGACCACATTATTTCAATGTAATGGCTTTCTGAAGGAAGTTATCTTCTTATTTATTTTCTGAAACAAACAAACAAATAAGGAAATTTATACACAAGATACAACATAGCAAAATGTATCTAATTCCTTGATGATATTAGTAAAGTAAATTATTGCTTTCAAGATTAAGAAAACAGATTATTTTATGGTGTTTATGTTTTGGCTACTGTTCAAAACATTCAAGGTTATATTTATGAAAATGACTGCAACTTGAACCTACAGTAGTGAAAAACTAATACAGACCCACATCTCAATTAACAGTGGTTGATTGAAGAAATCATGGTACAGTCACACAAGAGAGTAGTATACAATTGTAACAACAAAATAAAAATGTACAAATAAATCACCAAGAAGATCTATATGTCTCTGTGAAATGACAAAGTTATCTAAGACATATATTATTTGAAATAAGCAAGTACAGATCTGCATTTAAAATAATATATCACTTGTGGGAAAAATAATGACATACGCTTATATACATATACATATTTCCAGGAGGATGTTCAAAAAATTAATGGTGGTGACATTTGGTGAGGGGTGTGGGTAAGTAGGATAAGGCATCACTTTAAGATTTAGCTTCATACCATTCTATTCAGTTAGATTTTTTTTTTCCTTGAGGATGTACTAATTTCAAAATAAGTATTTTAAAAATTAAATAAGATATAGAAGCATCAAGTTCAAGTATCATTTAGCAGGGACACTGGACCTGAGAGGCTGGTGTGAGGCAGAACTGAGCAAAGAGTGTTGTGGTGGAAACCAGAGAGAAACCTGAGATGGAGAGTCCTTGGGTCTGAGAGGGCAGACTCAAAGACGGGAGGCAGAGCACCAAAGGGAGAACACACCCCACTTCCTCATTACCAACTCATTTTAAGGAGACATCTCATCTTAAGAAAAAAGTTGGAGAGGTCAATATTTCATAAGATAAGAATTCTTTGAACTGCTTGTTAAAAATACAAGGACTTGCAACCTTATCCAAGAATACCTGAATACAAATCTTTAGAAATGGGGTTCAGGATTATGTAATTTCAACATATTTCCAATTGATTTGTGAACACAGTAAAGTTTGAGAACAGTAACAGTTTGGGCATTTAATGGAGAATGAACTGGAATCATACCTGTCGTTGAGTTCTAGATTACTACCAGCGTGGCTGGTCCTGGAGATGTCTTGGCGGTTTGTCCCCCTGGAAGAATGCTGGTACTTCCTCCAGCCTTACAGGAGGAAGTCGGGGTAGAGGGCGGTGAAGGTCTGTTCGTTGGGGTCGTCGTCGTTGATTTTGAAAAGGAAGTGGGAGAGGATAGCGGTGATGGCCTCCTGGTTGTGGTGGTCTCTGCTGAGGACCATCGTCTTGGTTACAGCTATCACCAGGGAGTCTGGGTAGGAGTCCTTCAGGAGGGGGTCTCTGGGGTCCCTGATCTGGGCTCTGACTTGAGTCCTCTACATCTGTGTAAGTAATTAATGGACAGGAATGCATGAGCTCAGTGAAGAAAAGCTCTCCTCTCTTTATACTTCTCTCACCTTATCACATAGCCCTGTTCTCCCCAAACCTGCCGCTTGACTGTCATCTTCCTTTGTGCCCACTGTTTTTTTTTTCCCTTTTTATGCAGCTGTCCTCTTAATCCATGTAAGAGTGATATGGAAAGTCTCATTTATTTGCTCCTGTGACAAGTATGTTTCCATAAATTTTGAAAAGAGGGGTTCTTGCATATCTTAGAGTTGCCAGAGGGTATCTCCAAGGACAGAAAAAAAAGCAAAAATATTATAGCTTTCAGTTATGTTGCTGGTTATTTTTTTTGGTTGCTGTAATAACTTACAAACTGTGACTCCATCTCTCGGCACCTAAGCCCTATGCAGAAACTAGAGCTGATTTCCCAGGCTCCTGGAACCAAGCAGAGAAATACTAAGAGACAGAAGAGAAAGACAATGTGAAAGCTTGCACAGGATCACTAAACAGCTGTGGCAAGAATTTATCATCTGTAGTGACACAGCTGAGTGGGTCAACACAGAGAAAAGACATTCATGCACTGTTTTTTGTTTTGTTTTGTTTTGCCTTACTCCCTAAAGCCACATAACTGTGCAGGAGAACACTGGGGAAGAAAGAAGGAGTTAAGGATGGAGGAGTCAGAATGAGAACACTTCTCATTTGTCCATCATCTCTCAGCAGTCATTCTAGCCTGGGAAAAAAGCCTGCCCACTCCTAATGTCCTCAAAGCCAGGCATCTCTGTATTCAAGTTGGTGGCCTGGCTCATGGTCCCCAGAATCAAAGATGGGTAAGAATTGTCTGTATATTTAGGGGCACTAGTATTAATCAATACCTGACCCCTCTTACCACCTCCTCACAAAAAAAAAAAATGAGAAGAAGACACTGAAAAAACTTCAAAAAATTCTAGTGGAAAAAAAGAGAAAAGAAATGGATTGAGGATCATTGGGATTTACCTGGTGTGGTGGGAGTAAAGTCTTCAGAGATCACATCTAGGAAAAGAAGTACAGGATGAAGTAAACATTACCTCATAAATCTTTCAGGGCTCACAAGTGGTCTATAGGGAAAGGGGTCTTCTGGCCACACCCTGTGCATCCTAAGTTATCTTGTCAACCATCTTCTGTGAAGCTACTGGAAGGGGAGGAAGATGTTAGGGGAGGCAGGATTGTTACTACCACTGAGCATCAACCATGAACTCAACATAGAAGAGTCCCTTTTTGTCATCCTTAGGATCCCTCAAACCCTAATGCTAATTTAGGCAAACTGCTCTGGGTGTTTTCAAGTCATATTTTAGTTCTTCTACCTTATTCCTTCTCTAAATATTTTGATCATATTCACAAGCTTCCCCAAGAGGAGCAACCAGGAGTAAATATTTGGACACAATCATGTACATGTACTGCCAGCAACATATTGAAATTTTAAATGTGATTGGAAGAAAATGGGAATTTGGGGACCTGATATTTCTATACCACTATGTAGAAACACACAAATTTATCTTCCCGTCCTCTATGTCTGAAAGTACTCTGATGTTTGTTTATCTCTTTCATCAATGTTGCATCCCCTGTACAGCAAGGACACTATCATCACTGTCCACTGAGATTACTGTAGGATCTTCACAGCTGGACTTCCCTGGATCAGTCTTGCATTCTCCATTGCATCCTTCACAGCACAGCCAGGTCTTTCTAAAAATACAAATCTTACTTTGTCATGCCTCTAATTGAAATTCTCTATTTGGTTCCAAGTGTATATTAAATAAAGTATCAGGCCTTGGGATGGAATGAGGGCACAACAGATGTCATCCTTGGAATGAGAGCTCTGAGGCCTTATCCTTCTTCTCAACCTCCTTCCTTCCATCCTGCTCTTCCTCTGCAGTGGTGTGGGGTGAACCCCTGAGAGCCAGGAAGAGTCACAGCCCGTCATCCCACTCCCCATCTCCTTTTTAAAAAAATTTTTTTTTACCATTATCTGTGCTCTGAGCTGAGCTCAGAGCCAGCAGGACCACTGACAGCAGGACCAGCAGCATCTTGAAGGAGGCTCTGGAGTTGCTCCCAACTCTGTGCTGAGAGAAACATGGCAGCTCCCTTTATAAACATGAGCAGAACAATGGCACCTTTGAACTCCATACTGGGTGGACCTCACCACTTGAAAGATTAGGTTTTGCTTTCCTCTCATAAAGTTGAATGCATCTCTTATTACTTTTTGGGACTTTAGCCCAGCAGGATGTGGTGGTAGGATGTGGTTAGGTACAACCTGTGACTTCAGCATAGTTTCTGAAGGAACAGTATCCAAGCAATCAGCACAAATACTGCAGCTGAAGTTTGGTCATCATTTTATTTTCAATCGGGTTAGACAGTTATTTGGTCCTTCCCCTGCATTGGTTGTCTGTGTGCACATGAGCTCACATTTATATATGTGTGTCAGCAGTGATCCTATAGTCGGAAGTGAAAATGATTAATATCTCTAGCTATTTGTATGGCATAAATTCCATTTTTATGGCATATATACCTATGTGGATGATATGTAGCTTCATTTCATAATAATATAGAGATCATTTCTGTTTAATGTTGAGTTGTGTGAGGACAAAACACACTTGGGCACACATGGATGACAGATGGTTTACCCTCAGGCTACTCTGGCCCAAAGAGATTAAGATTCTCCTAATCTAGCACTAACCAGAGATACTTTATTGTTGTAGAACACACATATTAAAACATTCTATCTTTATTAATATCCTGGGGGTTAGTAAAGCAAAACTGGCCACAGAAAGCACCATTAGATTTCCGCACAGAATAGTGTGAATACACAGTTCCTTGAACAAGCCATGCTATTTTATGTCCCTAAGACTTCTTCCATGGTCTTTCTCTTTTCTAGAATGTTCTGTAAGATTCAGTTTAGATCTTACTTCTTGTACTAAATATTTTAATCACGCTGACTGATTATTGAGTGGACACAATAATACAATCTAATTAGATAGTATCATAGTCTGTTGAAAGCCTCAAGTATTGCATTGATTTTCTATTTTTTAATTAGTTTCCATGCTATTTGCTTCTCAGATTGCCTTCACCAAAGATTATTTTCTCTGTAATATTATTATACTCATTCTTCTTCACTCTTGTGCTGAACCTTACTTGTTGATGCGTTATATTGTGAATCAATCCTCTCTATGCCTATGTTTTATATCTGGCTGCTTTCTTCATGCGTTCTGGTAGAAATCTTTATTTAATTTTCTAAACAAGGTTCTATACTTTTCTTCACTTGCTTTCTTCATTTTTGTTTTTAAAATTTGGCACCAAGATACTGTGTTTCCAAAAGGTTTTGTAGGGTCCTGTATTGGTAGCTCAATCTTCATCTGCTGATTTTTCTATTCTATCTAGTGGTTTTCCACTTATATTTTCATGGAACAGCTAGATCAATCAGTATCACCAGCTGCCACTTTTCATTACAGGCCTTGTGTAGGTCTTGTATTTTTTTTACCTTTTTGTACATGGCTAGTGATAATTTGAGGATAGCTTGGTTTGTAAGTATGACAGGGTGAGGGGAATGTGACTGGAAATCTTAAAAACAGGCCTCTTGACCATTGTGGATGAGTGGATCATGTGCTGTGCAGATGAAGATCTGGTCTGGCTCTTCTGAAGTGTTGGAGGTAATATTACAGGAATATTTTCTAATCAATGGTGTTTGTTATGGATAACTTTACTTTGGCAAGGTGACCAAAAAATAAATATTTTCTCTGTCATAATTATGGATATATTTTGAAGGTGAAATATATTATGAGTTAGCAATTCTTCTCTGTGTGGGAAGCAGAAGAGTTCTAGCTGTGCTTTGTGGATTTTATGCGTTAGAGAGAGTAGTTGTTTGGCTCTACAGATCCAGCTGTGTTACTGGGATTGCTGTCTCTGATTTCACCAGACACCGTTTAACGTGGGAACTGGAGATAAGCAGTCCTGCCTAGGTGGTTCACAGTAGACCATCAGCTAGGAAAGGAAGGTCAGGTAGAAGGAGCAGAGGGGAGTGCCAGGCAGACATGATTCACTGTGTGGGTGGCTGTGCCTCAGTAGGAGAGGGCACTGGTCAGAGTCATGAAGCCCTGATTCCAGACTCTAGCTCCCAGATGACATTTCTAGATACACACTGATCTGGAAGGAAACCTACTGCATTGAAGGGAAGAGCCAAGTCATGGAAGAACCAATCACCTGCTGACTAAAGAGCACTTGGGCCTTGAATAATCTGCAGTGATATCCAGGTAGTATGGTGTGGGCCTTGAGTGAGACTCTGAGATGTGCTTGTTTCAAGTGAGACCCAACACATTCCTAGCTGTGGTGGGTATGGTCAGAGACTCTCCTGCCTGAGAAAAGCAGAGAGAAAAAGTAAAGGGGACTTTGTCTTGAACCTTAGGTACCAGGTCAGCCACAGAGGGGTATAACAGCAAGTGGGCTATTGGGGTCCCTAATTCCAGGCCCTGGCTCTTGGACAGCATTTCTGGACCTGCTCTGGGCCAGAGGGGGAGCCCACCCCTATGAAAGGTGAGTCCTAGATCAGGCAGCATTATTCACCATAGGCTGAATGAAGAGCCCTTGGTCCTTAAGTGAATATCAATGGTAGCCTGAGAGTATTCCCAAAGGCCTGTGGTGATGGTGGCCATGGGGTAAGGTGCCTCTGCATATGAAAAGGGAAGATTAGAATGGGAAGAATTGCATCTCCTGGCCTGAGTGCCAGCTTAGCAGCAGTAAAACAGAACGCAAGGTAAATTTCCAAAATTTTGGACTCTGGTCCCTGACTCCTGGACAGCATCTTTGGACCTGCCTGAGGCTAGGGGATCTTGCTGCTATGAAGAGAAGCACATAAGCCTATCCGTAAACCCAAAAGCAGTACTAAGAAGGACGATTATTGCTATATGTGCCTACATCAAAAAACAAAAACAAAAACAAAAACAAACAAACAAACAAAAAAAACACTGGCATAGAAACAGACATTTTTGGACTGTGAGCCTGGCCTCTATTAATCATCGCTTCAGCTCCTGATTGGTCATGGGCCAAAGTCCTGGGCCAAGCTTTCACTTCATCTTCTGATAGGTCCCAGAGCAAGCTGAATCATCACAGCCTCTATGAATCATCACTTCAGCCTCTGATTGGTCCCAGGCCAAGGCCCTGAGCCAAGCTTAGTCACAAGTTCTCCAAGACAGCCCATGGGCTAAGCACATTCCTTCTCCTTCCTAGTCCATAAATACCCTGGACCCCAGCCTCATAGAGGGCAACCCATTTGGGCTCCCCTCTCTGCTGACAGAGAACTTTCTTCTTTTGCTTATTAAACTTACGCTTTAACCTCACACTTGTGTCTGCACTTCTCAATCATCTTGGACATAGGACAAAGAACTCCAGATACTATCTCAGACAATGAGAGACTGTTACATCTTGGTGCATTGACAAGACTACAACACGACAACAAGAAAACTTTGGGGAAACTCTCCAGAACACCAGAGCGGGCAAAGATTTCTTGAGTAATACCTCAGGAGCACTGGCAACCAAAGCAAAAGTGAATAAATGGGATCACATCAAGTTAAAAAGCTTTTTTTCACAACAAAGAAAACAATTAACAAAATGATGAGACATTTCACAAATATTTGCAAACTATCCATCTGACAAAGGATTAATAACCAGAATATATAAGGAGCTCAAACAACTGTATAGGAAAAAAAATCTAACAATGCAATTTGAAAAATAGGCAAAATATTTGAACAGACTTTTCTCAAAAGAAGACATACAAGTGGCAAACAGACATATGAAAAGGTGCTCAACATTATCAATAATCAGAGTAATGCAAAATAAAATTACAGTGAGATATCTTTTCACCCCAGTTAAAATGGCTTTTATGCAAAAGACAGGCAACAACAAATGCTGGTGAGGATGTGTAGAAAAGGATACTTTATGCACTGCTTGTGGGAATGTAAATTAGTATAACCACTATGGAGAACAGTTTGGCAGTTCCTCAAATAGCTAAAAATAGAGCTACCATGTGATCCAGCAATTCCACTGCTAGGTATATAACCAAAAGAAAGGAAATCAATATATCAAATAAATACCTGCACTCCCAAGTTTACTGCAGCACTATGCATAATAGCCAAGATTTGGAAGCAACCTAAGTGTCATCAACAGATGAATGAATAAAGAAAATGTGGTACATGTACACAGTGGAATATTATTCACCCATAAAAAGCATGAGATCCTGTCATTTACAACAACATAGATGCAACTGGAGGAGACTATGTTAAGTGAAATAAGCTAGGAACTGAAAGACAAACATTGCATGTTCCTTCTTATCTGTGGGAGCTAAAAATTACAACAGTTGAACCCATGGAGATAGATAGTATAAGCATGGTAACCAGAGGCCTGGAAGAATTGACTGGGGTAGGGGTATTGGGGTAAAAGTGGAGACTGGTAATGGGTACAAAAATAGTTAAAAATATGAATAAGACCTAGTTTTTACTAGCACAATGGGGTTACAGTAGTACACAATAATTTAATTGTACATTTAAAAACAACTACAAGAGTATAATTGGATTGTTTGAACACAAAGAGTAATTGCTTGAGGTGACGGATACCCCATTTGTCGTGTTGTAATTATTGTATATTACATGCCTGTATCAAAATATCTCATATAACCCATAAATATATACACCTACTATGTACCCATAAAATTAAAATTTTAAAAAAACTTCAAAGATAAAAATTGTCAAAAGAAGAGAAAACCATCCAGTCATGTATAAGGGAATGATCACCAGACCAACAGATAATTTATCAACAGAAAGTTTATAGGCTGGAGAGAATAGTATGGAATATTCAAAGTTCTGGAAGAAACATTTTCAGTCATACATACTATACCCAGAAATGTTATCATTCATAAATAAAGGGGAAATAAAATCTTTCACAGAAAAGCAAAAGCTGAGGGAATTTATCAGCATTAGACTAACCTTATAACAAATGCTCAAGGGAGTTCTACATCTGGAAGCAAGCAGATGATAATCACTATTTTGAAAACATACAAATACTCACTGTTAGAGAAGACACAGAAAGAAGAAAGAGAATCAAGCCTTATTATTTCAGAAAGCTAACAGAAATGATAAACAATAAGAGAGGAAGAAAGGAAGAAAGGGACATATAAAACAACCAGGGAATGATGAGCAGTATAGAAAAACCACAACCTCACATGTGAATAATAACCTTGAAGTAAACAAATTAAATTTGTCATTTAAAAGATACATAAGTCATATAAAAGGGAACTCCCATTAGATTAACAATGAGTTTCTTAGAAGAAACCTTACAGGCCAGGAAAGAATGAGATGATATATTTAAAGTATTGAAACAAAATTCTTATCAGCCAAGTATACGATTTCCAGCAAAGATATCCTTCAAAAATGAAGTAGAAATAATGGCTTTCCTAAACAAGAAAAACTGGAAATTCATCACTACTACACTGGTCCTACAAGAAATGCTTAAGGAAATTCTATACCTTGAAGCAAAAAGACAATATGGTCCATCAAAAACACACAAAAGTATAAAACTCACTGGTAAAGCAAATACACAAATGAAAAAGAGAAAGGATTTAAATTTTACCACTACAGAAAATCAACAAATGACAATTATAAACAATAAAAGATATAGAAAGGAAAAAGGATATATGAAATAACCAGAAAACAATGAAGAAAATGACAAAAATAAATCCTCCAATACTAATAATAAGCTCGATGGTAAAATGAATTAAAATTTTGAGTTTAAAGATATAGACTGGCTTAATGGATTTTAAAAAACATGACACAACTATATGCTGCCAATAATAAAGTAAATTTGTCTGTAAAGACACATGGACTTAAAGTGAAGGGATAAAAATGATATTCTATGTGTCTGTTGGCTGTATGAATGTCTTCTTTTGAGAAATGTCTATTCATATCCTTTGCCCACTTTTTGATGGGGTTGTTTGTTTTTTTCTTGTAAATTTGTTTGAGTATACATATGTAACAAACCTGCACGTTATGCATATGTACCCTAGAACTTAAAGTATAATAATAATAATAATAAATTTAAAAAAAAGATATTCTATGCAAATAGAAACAAAAAGTGAGTAGAAGCACTATAGCACTATACTTGTATCAGATAAAACAGATTTTAATTTTTAATTTACAAACAACAAAAAGACACAAAAAAAGTCATTATGTAAGATAAAGGGATCAATTCAGCAAGAGGGATAATACAATTCTAAATATTCAAACAACACTAGAGCACCCAGATATATAAGGCAAATATTATTAGACATAAAGGGGAAGATAGATTCCAATAGAGTAATAGTTAGGGACTTCAATGCCCCACTCTCAGCCTTAGACACATAATCCAGAGTGAAAATTAAGAAATAAACATTGGATTTTAACTGCACTTTAGACATGTCTCAAAAAAAGACATACGAATGTCCAACAGGTATATAAAAACTGCTCAATATCACTAATCACTAGGCAAATGCAAATTAAAACCACAATATCATCCTTCTCCAATTAGAAAAGGTATTATTAAAAGTAAAAAAAAAAAAAGATGCTGGTGAGGATGCAAGGAAAAACTCTTACATACCCTTGGTGTTGGTGGGAATGTAAATTAGTACGGTCACTATGGATACAATATGGAGATTTCTCAAAGTAACTAAAAATAGAATGACCATATGATCCAGCAATTTCACTTCTGGCTATTTATCCAAAGAAACAGAAATGAGAATATCAAAGGGATACCTATATTCAAATGTTGACTGCAGCACTATTCATTGCAAAGATGTGGAATCAACCCAAGTGTCCATCGGTGGGCAAATTGATAAAAAAAAAAAAAATGATACATATCCACAATGTAATACTATTCACCCATAAAAAAAGAATAAAATCATGTCATTTGCAGCAACATGGATGGAACTGGAGGGCATTATGTTAAGGGAAATAAGCCAGGCACAGAAAAACAAATATTGCATATTCTCACTTATGTTGATCACACAGTGGAGAGAATAGAATAATGGCTACAAGAGACTGGGACAGGTGTGTGTGAGGCAGGGGAATGAGTATGAAGACAGGTTGGTTAATAAGTTCAAACATATAATGAGAAGGAATAAGTTCAAATGTTTGATAATAGATTAGGGTGACTATGGTTAACAATATTTCAAAATAGCTAGAAGAAAGGACTTGAACAGTTCCTCAAACACAGAAATGATAAATACTCGAGAAGATAGATACCCTAAGTACTCTAAATTAATCATTATACATTCTATGTGCTTATAACAAAATATCATGTGTCCCATAAATATGTACTAACATTATGTATCAATTTTTAAAAACCAGGCTTGATAACTTCACTGCTGAATTCTACCAAACATTTAAAGAGGAATTAATACTAATTATCCTGAAACAATTCCAGATATTGCAGAGGAAGAAACACTTCCAAACGCATTTTACAAAACCAGCATGACCCTGATTCCAAAACGAAAGATACATCAAATAAAAACAGCCGCAAGCCAACATCCCTGATGAACATCAATGCAAAAATTCAACAAGATTTTAGCAAAGTTTACGCAGCAGCACATGAAAAAGATCATTCACTATGATCAAGTGAGTTTTATTCAACATATACAAATCAATAAATGTGATGCACCTTATGAACAAAACAAAGGGCAAAAGCCATATGATCATCTCTGCAGATACAGAGAAAGTATTTTATAAAATTCAATATCCCTGCGTAATAAAAGCTCACAACAAATTAGACACACAAGATATGTACCTCAACACAAAGAGACCATATATGACAAACCCACAGGTAACATCATGCAGAATAAGGAAAGGTGAAAGATTAAGATTAGGAGAAAGATAAGGATGTTCACTTTCACCACTCCTATTCAATGTAGTATTAAAAGTATTAGCCAGAGATATTAGGCAAGAGAAAGAAATTAAAAAAAAATTGAAATTGAAAAGAAGGAAGTCAATTGTTCATCTTTTTGAATGACATGATCTTATTTATAGAAAACCCTAAAGACTTCAACAAAAAACTGTTAGAATAAATCCGGTAAAGTTGCAGAATACAAAATCAATATACAAAAATTAGTAGCATTTCTATATGCTAATGGTGAACTATATGAAAAATAATTCAGAAAACAATTTCATTTACAGTAACCAAAACAGAATAAAATACCTAGGAATAAACTTAACCAAAGAGATAAAATATCTCTAATACTGCAAACTATGAAACATTGATAAAAGAAATTGAAGAAGATACAAATAAATGAAAAGATACTCTATGGATTGGAACAATTAATATTATGAAAATGGCCATACTAATTGAAATGGTCTTCAGATTTAATGCAATCCCAAACAAAATACCAATGAGCATACTTCACAGAAATAAAAAATGCCCAAATGTATTTCCTGCTTTTGAGTAAGGTATGCTCTGAAAGGGGAAAAAGGCATTGAGATAAAAAAGCACATTATAAGATAGAAAACCATGTGCCATTTCCTATCATTTACCTTGATGTTGGATCCAGGAAACTCTCTCTATTTTTAGGTCAAATGATTAACAAACTTAATTGGCCTTCGCCTTGTAATTTAACATAAAACATGGGTTCTGGTAATTCAGATGTAAACATCTTTGTGAGGCGTATATTTTCCTCCTGCAGAGAGAACAAGTAATCTTACATCTCTCAAATTTGTTTCAGTTGTGTATGGAGACAGTTATCCCTGATTTGGTAATGTTTAAGCTAGACTTTTGCAAAAGGATATGTATGAGTTTATATAAAATTAGATAGTATTGCATGTATTTGTACTGTGCAATGTGTACATGCAATAGTTTAAGCGACGAAACTAAATGGTACAAATTTACTTTGAGGTTGTTCTGCATTTGTAAGTTGGAGCAGTCACTTCCTTGGAGTGTTGTGCAGACT
Source organism: Theropithecus gelada (assembly GCF_003255815.1). Taxonomy (NCBI): domain Eukaryota; kingdom Metazoa; phylum Chordata; class Mammalia; order Primates; family Cercopithecidae; genus Theropithecus; species Theropithecus gelada. The sequence goes on along the minus strand of NC_037679.1, from coordinate 93,925,869 downwards.
TGAGAATGAGAAGCTGTAGATTTTCATTCTAACTCTGCCACTTACAGTGGGACAACCACTTGCAAAGCCCAGCTTTGTCTATCAAACTAAGACTCTAAATCTTCCCAACACCAGTAATGAAGATGATGTTTTCAGATCAAGAAGATGAAGGATTCTTCAGAAGGATCAGCACTGTGTCAGAGGCAGCAACTGGAGATCTGCACAAAATAGCTACTGGGCATCCAGTCCCCCTACTGAGAAGTGCATGATTCTCCAGACCTCTTGCAATACACGTGCAACTTTCTGATCATCTCAGTGTCTACTCTTAAGTATGAATGGAATCAAAAGTTGACTAGACAATTGAAGGAATTCTCCATCAAATGAGACTCAAAGAATCAGAACAAAGGGTAATTCTGAAGGAAAAGAGGTAAGATAAAGAGCAGAAGAAACGTTTACAAGACTATAATTAATATATTCTGAGATAACCATAACACATAAAAAGATGCTATCAAATAGAAGATTGACCAGAGAACACAAAAGAATATGAGCAATTGTAAATTAAATTGATGATAAGTTCAATAAAATGTAAAGTTAAGGAAATCTTCTATGAGGTAGAGTAAAAAGGCAAAGATGGTCCATAATGTGAAGACAATTAAAAAATTCACCTAACATGAATTTTAGAAAAAGAAAACAGAGTATATATCGGGAAAAACATTATCAATTAAATATTGCAATACATAATGGAAGGATAATTCTCTATAATGAAAAAAGTCAATGATTATCTAAAAGACCAGATTTAACATTTTCAGGGCCCCGTGCAGGAAGACAAATGGAGGCTCACATACTCTATCTCTGAATAACCACAGGTTTTAAAGTAAACTAGACTCTAGGTTCAGGTAAGGTTTCCATCCAAGTCCTGAAGCCTGTCCCTTGGAGACTGCCCCTCTGACCTGGCCTAGAGACAGAAGAATCATTTGTTCCCATGCTCCAACACTGACTGATCCTGCAAGCTGAGAGGTGGGAAAATACGGGGTGACAGGGCTGTCTGCTGGAGTAGCAGGCAGGAGCTGGGCTTCGGGCCCAGCACTGACCTGGCCAAGCTCCTATGGGAGCTTGCTAGGCAAGTTGTGCGCTTCCATTCCTCACTTCTGATGAAAGATTTCTAAGAAGTTATAAGCTTCTCCCCACACTACCCACTGAGCGTAGGTGTGGTAGAGAGTGCAGTTAATGAGCAGGGTGCATGAAGCTGTCTGCCTTGACGTGCCCTTTGATTTATTTGAGCTAAATAGCTTAAGCAAAAGCATATATATATATATATATATATATATATATTTTTTTTTTTTTTTCCCTCTGGTGTGACAGAACAGAAGTGGTGAATTTTATTTGCTTGTCAAATTCTCATACCTGCATCTTCAGGTCTGGAGGGCTCTGATTCAGATTTTGCCACTTCTCCTATTTTCCTCATTTTATTTACAGGTAAACTTTAAAAATATTTTCTAATGAGAATAAAAAGTAAAACATTCCCTTGGTTCCAGTGTTCACGTAAAGCCCCATCTAAAGTGCAGTGCCCAGATTAGGGACTCCTCTTGGAATGCTGAGTGCCCAGCACAATAAATGGGGAAAGACCCACATCAACTTATGTCAAATTACATTTTGGGGATAAAGAAGGTTCTGAAGTTTCCAGGCATATAAAATGATTAAGAATTAGAATAATAATTCTGGATAGTGGATAGAAATGGATAGAAGTCAGACGACGGTGGAAAAGTGCTATAAAAAGCCTGAGTAAAAATAATTTTCAAACTAGCATGGTATATCAGCCAGGTTATTAATCGAATGAGAGTCTAGATGAAAATATTCTCAGACATAAAAGATCTTGAAATATATTGTCTCTTACGCAGTCATTTGCAGGAAGCTATGGTCATGGGTATAAAGAAAATTTAAAAAAAATTAGAAAGAGGAAAGCATTAACTCAGGATACACATCATCCTCTTAAGAGGGACAAAGGGGGACTTCTAGAGTAAAAGCAAATTATTTCACAGGTGTGACAGTGAAGAAATTCGTATTGAGAGAGACTGTGGGGCTGGGCGCGGTGGCTCACCCTATAATCCCAGCACTTTGGGAGGCCAAGGCAGGTGGATCACCTCAGGTCAGGAGTTCGAGACCAGCCTGGCCAACATGGCGACACCCTTTCTCTACTAAAAATACAAAAATTAGCCAGGTGTGGTTGCCGGTTCCTGTAATCCCAGCTACTCAGGAGGCTGTGACAGGAGAATCACTTGAACCTGGAAAGCGGAGGTTGCGGTGAGCCTAGACTGCACCATTGGACTCCAGCCTGGGTGACAGAGTGAGACTCCGTCTCAAAAAAACAAAACAAAACAAAAAACTGAGTGACATTGTGAAGGTCTGTTGGGAGTTGCAGAAAATTTAATGTTTAAAGAAAATGAAATAAGTAAGGAAAAAGAGATAACTTTTAACACTAGAAAAAAACTGCAAGGAAGTAAATGTTAGTTTAACAGAGTATTTCAGGTACAGAGTAGCGTTGATGTCGGTGACTGTATGCACAACCATTAACAAAAAGCAAAAACACCTCCTCATTCTAAAAAACAGTCACTACCAAAGAGACTTCAGTACTTGCAGCTGGAACTGCCATTCCTAGCTGGGTTTTCTAGGAGGAAGCAGTGTCGTGCCTATCATTCAACCTAACTGTGTCCATGTTAGAAACAATTTGGGGAGAGTGAGGTTGTAATAGGGGCCAGGTGGGGAGCGAAGGGACTGGATGTGGAGACTTTCCTTCTCCTCCACTCTAGATGTTTACCCCACTGTGAAGCCAAATGAGGGAGACTCAGAAAACTGATTAGAATGGATGGCCTCTTCATAGAGCTGCTTGACAGGGTAGCTGGCTTTTTTCAAAGCAAGAGAGACAGAGACAGAAAGACAGGGAGAGACAGACAGAGAATGAGATAGAGAAGTTAAGGAACAATCAATGAAACCATAATTTCTTCCATACTATAATCCAAGAAGTAACATACCACTACTCCTGCCATATTCTATTGTTCACATAGGCCAATCCTTATATATTGCGGTGGGGACTACCTCAGAATGTGAATACCATCAGGTAAGGATCTTGGGTGCTGGCTGTCTCACAATGACAATTATTTTGATACAAAAATAAAGCTGGTTAAGGATATCAATACTTTTTTGTACTCAATGAAGGCTTAAAGTTGTGACATTTGAGCAGATTTTAATACAGTGATAAGGAATTCTTGATAAAGATAGGAACGAGCTTGATCTATTAGAGAAAAATTAAGAAGATCAGTATGGCTAGAACAGAGTGAATTAGATATAATAAAGTCAGTAAGTTCAGATATAGACAGGGTTGCCATCTGTGCAATCTTGGACATTACAACAAATTTGAATTTTGTTCTTTTGAAACTATCGATAACAATCCACTGGAAAATTTTAAATAAAATGAATTTGATTTTGAATTGGTTAATTTGCAGAAAGAGGATCAGGGCAAGAGTAGAATTGCTCTTTGTAGTAACCTACAAATGATTCTTGCCTAGAAGGGCTGAGAGTGATATGAGTCACTAGAAATTGTTGCATTTAAAATCTATTTTGAAGGTGGAACTTCAAAATAATAGAATTTTACTATTGGACCAGAAGCAATTTGTTGTGTGAGGAAAAGAGATGTAATTTATTGTGATAGAGAAACTTTGGAGGAGAATAATTTGTAGCAGCAGGAGGGAAGCTGGAAAGTTAGGAGAAACCCTAGGAGAGAGAGTGAGGTCCCTGGACGTGTTGATAAAGTGTTCCTGGAAGAAGGGTGTGGTCAATGGCATCAGATTGCTGAGAAGTTAAGTGAAATGCAGGATTGAGAATTGACTCCTGAACTAGGTAGGGTGGAGGTCACAGATGACCTTGTCAGAATTATAGTAGTAAGTACAACAGCCTCTGTAGACTGTGTAGAAGAAAAAATGGAAGGTGAGTAGATGGGGGTTATAACTATAGTCATACATTTTAAGGACTTTTGCAATAAAGATAGCAGATAAACAGTGTGGTAGATGGAAGGGCAGTAAGGGTGTGGGAAAAGCCTGGAAAAATGGGTGATACTACAGCAGAATTTTGGTGACTGGTTCAATCCCATAAAGAAATACAAATTTTAGATGCAGAGAAGAAGACAGACATAACTGCAGAAGCAAAATCCTTGATTAGGCAATAGAATGTGGAACCCAATGCGAGGGTAAAAGAGAAGCCAAGGGATTTCACTTGAGATAACAGGAGAGAAGCCAGAGTATAGGGCATAGGTTGCATGTGGATTGGCCACCTTGGTGGTGATTATGATGAGATCATTCTGTTCTGATTTCTTTGAACTCACTGAAAGTTTTGAGACATTTCCATAAGATGTGGCCAATTTTTAATATTGAAACATCCTTGCAATTCTCTTTTAACATGATATATTATTTTTAGCACAGTGTTGACTTGTTCATGTACTATAATTTTTCCTAATATCTTTGTAGTCCTACACATTTATTTTATGAATATCACAGAACAAATTCAAAAGCTTATCATTTTCTATGTTTAAGAAAAATTTAAATATTTTAAGATTATGTGTTCTTTAATGATATAAAAACCAAATATTTAAATTTGCTATTGACATTGCAGGTGAGAGGTGGTTAGAGAACGTTTTCTGTCAACTTCTTCCATTTCTGTCAACTTTGTTCGTATTCAACCTTTTCTTAGCCCTTGAGTCAAATTTAGTCATTTACATTATCTTACAATAATGCCTATGTTCCTGAAATTTTTACATTCTGAAAAAGTTTTACCGTAAATTCTTTGCCCCTAAAAATAGATCATACTGGCTCCTTTAGAAAATTCCTTCAAATTTTGCTAAAGAACGGCAAGGGGCAAAGAGAGGGAGAGAACTGAGTAATGAAAAATTAGGGAGAAAAGAGTATAGTGAGTTCTAGGGGGAACAACATTCTAGTTCTTCATTTCTCTAGAAATCCAGATGAATTATTTTAGAGAGTTTAAGTATTGCTTAGCCCCTGAAACTTTCTCTCATTTGTTAAATATTCCTTATTTCCCTAAAATTATAAGAAAATCAGTAAATCATCGGAGATTACTTTTTACAAAACTTTGCACTGGTTCTATAAAATCTAGGAAAGGAGAGGAACAATGGTAGCTGACTTGATTAGGATAAAGTAGGAGGGAATCTTGCTGGAAACATCAAAAAAAGACAACAGAAAACCCAAGAATAATCCCTTTTCCTCAAATTATAAGCAACAATGTAGTGCAAATAATGTGCTAGGTGCATAGAAAGAGTGAGCAAGCAAAAATAAATTAGGAAGAAAAGTGTGGTTAGACAATCAGACAGAGAGACAGAGAGAGAGAGAGAGAAATAAATGGGCTCTTAACTACCTCATTGCAGTAATACCAGCAAGTTATTAAACACTTTCTGCCTTGTTGTATCTTGTCTATAACTTCCTTCCTTCCTTGTTTGTTTCAGAAAGCAAATAAGAAGATAAATGTACTTCCAAAACCCATGACATAGGAACAATGTGCTTACAACAGTAACTTTAATATAGCAATGAAATAATCAGCATGTAATTTCTGACTACTGTCTCTCTTTCTGGGTGTTTGTGAGTCTGGAATTTGAGGATCACGAACTGGAAGCATCAGTTCAGGCAAACACATTTTTAGCAACCGCTTATAGCAAGAACATCTTATATTCAACTTTCTGTGTCAAGCCTGTTTCCCTTTAGAAAGTGACCTCCAGTTCCATCCATCTTTCCACATTGGATGTTATTTCATTCTTTATGACTGAATAGTATGGCACTGTGTATATATACCACGTCTCCTTTACTCAATTATCCACTGATGGATACTTAGGTTGGTTCCGTGTCTTTGCTATTGTGAATGTTGTTGCAATAAACATACAGTTGAAGGTATGTATATGATACATGATTTCTTTTTCTTTGTGTAGATACCCAGTGGTAGGATTGCTCAATAGAATGCTACTTCTGGTTTTACTTATTTGATAAATTATACTGTTTTCCGTAGAAGTCGTTCTAATTTACATTCCTACCAGGGGTGTGTAAGAGTTCTCTTTTCTCCGTATGCTTTCTAGCATCTGTTATTTTTTCCCCAAAACAAGATTTCTCTTGTTCTTGATGTCTAGTTTTTGTTTTAATTTAAATTAATTTAGCATTAACTGTTTTGATTTAATTTAATGTAACTTAATTTAGGAGAGCTAAGTAATTAAACATGAGGCCAAAGTACATAAGAAAGTGGCAGTCTTTTATTGCAAATATGCATACACTCTCGGACGAGGTTCTCTGGTCCTCAGGTGTGGGGGGCCAGGGAAGTCGCGCCGGCGCTCTCAGGTGATGTTCTCCGGTCCACAAATGCGGGGGCCGAAGAAGTCACGCTGGCTCCTGCCAGTGGCAGACTTTTATGCATTGGTACTGGAAGGGGGAGGGCAGTGGGCAGGATAAGGGCGTGATAGGGGTGTCTCCATAGGCGTGGCCGGGTAAGTTTTGATCTCTTCGGATTGACATCACCTGGAGCATGCTCGGTTGATCTGCATCTTCCCGCGCGCAGGAAAGTTGGTGAGGAAGAACCGGGAAGCAACATGGATTATGCCTTCTTGTTCACCTTCCTCCATCTTGTCCTTTCTCCTTCACGCAAACAGTTTTAATCCATTTTGGTAAGAAAAAATATTTAATATAATTTCTGGCTTTTGAATTTATACAGACTTGGTTTTTTTCCTATGATATGATCTTCCATATCTTAGGTTGCACTCCTTACTGGCTTGTATGGTTTCCATAGAGAAGTCTGTTGCCAGTCTAATTGGAGCTAATTTATATGTTATTTTCTTCTTATTTCTTCCTTTGTTTAGGGTCATCTTTGTCCTCTACAGTTCAGAGTTTGATTATCATATGCCATGAGGTAGTACTAAGTTTAGTGTTCCAAGACCATACTCTATTTGTATAGTTATATCTTTCTCATATTTTGGAAAGTTTTCTTTTACTATTTGTTTGAATAAACTTTCTACCTCTTGCTTTGCTGAGCTTTCTCTTCAACACAAATAAATCTTAGGTTTTGTCTTTTGAGATAATTTTCTGTATCTTGTAGGTGGTCTTGTTTGTTCTTTTTTTCCCCTCTGTGCGTTTTCAAACAGTCAGTCTTTGAGCTCACTAATTCTTTTCAGTGCTTAATTCATTCTGCTGTGGAGAGCCTCTAAGGAGTTTCCAATTCAGCAAATCTAGTTACCAGTCCCCAGATTTCTGTTTGATTTTTCAAAATTATTTTAATCGCTGTTAAAATTCTCTGAAAAATCAATAAATTGCTTTTCTATGCTGTCTTGCAGATAACTGATTTCCTTAAAATTGTTATTTTGGATTCTTGATCAGAGAGCTAACCAATTGAAACTTGTTTGGTACTTTTGTCCTTTTGGGAAGGCCCTGGCTCTTTGCTTGCTGTTGTGTCCTGTGGGTATACTTCTTTGTCTTTCCATAGAAGGGTTATTAATTAATTCCAGTTTTTCAAGTCTGGATTGTGTTTGCTGTTATTGAGTCTATTTGCTTGGCAAATCCTCACTACTGGGTTGTTGCCTCTTTTTTGACTCTAGGTGGTGCCTTAACCTCACTTTTACCTTGTCTTTCGTAAATGGTTGGAGTATTAACTGTCCTAAATGGGAAATATCCCAAAGGAATTACCCTGGAAGTATGAGAAACCTGGCTAGGGGTTATGGTCTGGTGACCTAAGGAATGTACCTCCTAAAGCATGGTGCTATTGAACATCTACTCAGATTTGGCTTCTCCTTTGGCCAAGTTATGAACAGTGTCCAGAACTGGAGATGATCTTCCCTCCTCCCTATTTTGTCTCTTGTTCTCTTCAGGAATATTCCTCCCTGAGGACAGAGAATTTCATCTTCCCTCAGGGAGTCATAATGCATCTCATGGGCTAAGGGAGAGCAAGTTTCTTGCCAGGGAATCCAGGGTGGTGAATAACCTGTTTGAGAACATCAATTTCACTTTATTCACTCTAAAATCCTTGAATTGGGGGAGATTCTCTGCATGCGTGGTGCCAGGAAGAATAGGAAGGTGGGACATCACGGAGGTGGAAGTACCATCTCATACTGTCTTCTTGATGATTTTCCACTTCTCTTTGGCCCCGAGAACCATCTCATTTTCATACTTGAGCTATGTGTTGTTCCTGACATAGATCTCAATGCTCTATATTTGTTTTTGGTATTCTGTTGGTTAGGGGAGTGAAGGCAGCTTGCCTCTACACCAATACTTCGGAACCAGTGGGTAGCAATTTTGTTGAGACAACCATATGCTATCTCTGAAACCACATTGACCCTTCAGAAAAAAATCCTCCCTCTTCCTGACCTGCAAGAATCACTGCTGACACTTTGGAGCTGGTCTGGGTTCATCCCATTCCATCCAGCACTGCTGGCATCCATGTACTCCTCTCATGGGTCTGAGGACAAACTTACATAGCCTGTGCCAAGACCACTGCCAGTACCTACCTGCATGTAACACCTTGGATTCTTAGGACTGGCCTACACAGACCATTGCCACTACCATTACCACCGACACATTCAACCCGGAAGCCTGAGGGTTGTCTTGCTACTGCTATTGCTATCACCCATGCCAGGCACATTGCACAAAGTCCCAAGAACCACTCACTTACCAGGTCCACCGCTGCAACTTCCAGCACCACAGGAAACTCCCTGGAGGTACAATAATTGACCCAACTGAACCTGCAGATATTGGTATCAATGTATGCTGTCTGGAGGCTCAAAGACTGGCATGCTCATTCCACTGCTGCCACCAATGTGGGTAGAAGACTGGCCCATCTAGTACCCCTGTTCCCATCAAAACCTCACAAAAATTTTTACTAACAACCCCAGTCTTAGCAACTGAGGAAATCACAGACCACTGATGCTGACTAGAGACAAAGAAACCTTACAGATATTATGCTAGTGTATACACCCAGAATCAAAGCTAAAGTGCTGTATACAACCAACCCTATAGATATATCAATAGAAAAATAGTGTTCGCCTATGAAAGCCAATCAAGAAGAGGCTGTTACTCCAGACGTGCATATACTAATATAGGGACTCAAAAAACATGAAGATGCTAGAAAACATGACACCCCTACAGGACCACAATTGGTCTTCAGCAGGAGATTGCAACAAAAATAAAATCTGTGAACTTCTAAAAAATTCATAAATATTATATCATAGAAGCTTAAATATAATAGAGCAAAGATAATCAATACAAAAAATCAGAATATGAATAAGAAATTCAGCAGATACATAGATGTCATGAGAAAGACCAAACAGATATCCTGGTAGTAAAGAATTTAAAGAATAAAGTAAAAAGAATATTTTTCAAAAGCTTCAACAATAGATTAGGTAAGGCAGAAGAAAAAAATTCACCACTTGACAACTAGCTTTCTGAAATAAACCAGATGGAAAATATAATAAATCATCTAAATAAAACCAGTATTAAATATAGAATACCATGCAGTTACCAAAGGTTTGATTCTGAGTATTCCAGAATACTCAAGAAGAAGACATGGGCAAAGGCATGACAAAAATTTTAAACTAAATAATAGCTGAAAATTTGTCAAGTCAGGTCTAGCAAGAGATTTAGACATTCAAATAGAGGACCTCAATGATATTCAAATGGACACAACCCCAAAAGTCCTTCTCCAAGGTATACAGTGGTCAAACTGTCAAAAGCCAAAAGTCGATAATTCTAAAAACAGTAAGATAAAAGCATGAAGTCAGGATAAGGGAAACCTCACAGATTAACAGTGATTTTCACTATAAACTGTGAAAGGAGAGAATAAAATAATATATTCAAAGTGTTCAAAGAAAAACATCTGCCAAACTTCAGAATGAAATAATAATAAAGCTTTTCCCTAAAAAGCAAAAGCTGAGAGAATTCATCACCACAAGGACTGCCCCGCAATATATGCTTAATGGAATATGCATAAGTGAATCCTGCTCCTGAAAGCAAAAGTACACTATCTACCATTATGAAAACACAAAAAATTTAAAATACTCCCTACTAGAGCAGACAAATGAAGACTTGAAATGATTTAAATTTTACTATTACAGAAAAATACTAAACCACAATCATAAAAAGTGAGAGAAAAAGAAACAAAGTATATATAAAACAATCAAAAACAAATAACAAAATGAATGAAGTATTTTATTGAATATGAATAATAATCTTGATTGAAAATTGATTAAATTCTCCACTTGAAAGACATAGACTAGCTGAATGAATTTTTTAAAAATATCCTAACTCTATGCTGCTTACAAGAAACTGACTTCACCTGATAAGACACATATAGACTGAAAGTGAAGGGATAGAAGAAAATATCCCATGTAAAAAGAAACAAAAAGCAAGTCGAAATAGGTACATTTACATCAGATAAAATAGACTCTATGTCAAAAACAGTAAGGAGAGGAAAAGAAGGTTATTATATAGGAATAGAAAGATCAATTTAGCATGAGGATGTAACAAAACTAAATATATGCCCCACACTAGAGCACCCAGATATATAAAGCTATTATTATGACATCTAAAAGGATAAATAGATTCCACTACAATAGTAGTATAGACTTTAACACCTGACTCTCAGCATTAAACAGATTATTTAGACAGAAAATCTACAAAGAAATATTGGACTTAATCTTAAGACTAAGGGGACCCAATACACATCATAGACATTTTTATCTAACAGTTGCAAAACATACCATTTTTTCTCATTAGCTTGTGGAAGATTTTCTAGAATAGACCATATGCTAGGTCACAAAACAAGTCTCAGTACATTTTTAAAAAGCAGTATATTTTAAAGTATTTTCTTAGACCACAATGGATAAAACTAAAAATCAATATTAAGAGGAACTTTGGAAAGTGTAAAAATACAAGGAAATTAAACAACATGCTCCTGAGCAACCACTGGGTCGATGAAGAAAATTCTAGAAGAACATTAAAATGTTTTTGAAATATGGCAATGTAAATACAACATACAGCACAAATAGTGCTAAGAGGGGAGATGTTATGAATAAATTCTTTCACCCAAAAGTGGAGAGATTTCAATTAAATGACCCGGTGATCCACCTGAAGGAACTAGAAAACTAAAAACAAACTGAACCCCAAATTAGTGAAAGGAAAAATATAATAAAAATAAGAGCAGAACCAAACAACTAGAACCTAAAAGAAATACCCCAAACTCAAGGTAATGAAAAGTTGGTTTATTGAAACAATAAATAAATAGTAAATAAAATTTCTAAGTGTCTAGCTAGACTATGCAATATATATCTATATCTATATATCTATATCTGTATCTATAGACAGAAAAAACTGAATGAAACAAAATCAGAAACTAAAAAGAAGATATTACAACTTATACCACAGAAATACAACTGTATATTTTGGACAATAATACACTAATGAAACTGTATGTTTTGAACAACTATACACTAAAATTGACACCATGAAAAAATATTAATTCTTCGACATATACAACTCACACAAAATGAGCCTGGAAAGAAGGATAAACCTGAAGAGACTAATAATGAATAAAGAAATAGAATCAGTAATCAAAACAACATCTCCCAACAAAGCAAAGTCCAGACCTAGATGGTTTCACTGATGAATTCTACCAAACTTATAAGGAAAAAGGAACAGCATTCCTCATCAAACGGTTCCAATGAATTAAGAGGAGAGAATACTTCCTAACTAATTTTACAATGCCAGGAATACCCCAATGCTAAAAACATACAAGAACACAACAACAATAACTATAACAAAAATTAGAGGTCAGTATTTCTGATGAACACAGACACAAAAATCCTCAACAAAATGTGAGCAAACCAAATCTAAGAACACATCGAAAAGATAATTAGCAATAATCAAGTGGTATTTATCCCAGGAATGCAAGAATGGTTCAGCATACATGAATCAATAAATGTGGTACATCATATTAACAGAATAAAGACAAAAACATATAAGCATATGAATATATGTAGGAAAAAGCATTTGATAAAAGTTAGCATCCTTTTATGATAAAAATTTCCAACAAACTACACAAAGAAGGAATACACCTCTATATAATATAACCATGTGTGACAAACTCACACCTAACATCATACAGAATGGGGAAAACTGAAAGATGTTTCTCTAAAAACTGGAATAAGACAACACTCAGTCAACATTTTACTTTATGTCATGTACTAGCGAGAAGAATCAGGCAAGTGAAAAAAAAAGCCATCCAAATTGGAAAAGAGGAAGTTAAATTGTTCCTGTTTGCAGATGACATAGTCTTATATTAGGAAACACACACTGGGGCCTTTCAGAGGGTAGAGGGTGGAAGGAGAAAGAGGATCAAGAAAAATAACGAATAGTACTAGGCTTAATACCTGGGTGATGAAATAATCTGTATAACAAACCCCCATGACACAAGTTTACCTATGTGACAAACATACAGTTGTATGTCTGAACTTAAAATAGAAGTTAAAAAAATTGTTAACTTAAAAAAAGAAAAATCTAAACTCCACCAAAAAAAATTTAGGACTATTCAGTCACATGGCAGGATAAAATATCAATATGCAAAAATTAGCAGCATTTCTGTATACCAACAAAAAATAGCAGGAATGAAAAATCAAGTATGAAATTCCCTTTACAAAGCTATACAAAATTACTTACTCAGTAATACATTTAACCAAGCAGACTGATGCTTTCCAGCTATATGACTGAAAATGTCAGCCAATCATATTGATCTTTTGTTTTTTCATCTGAAGAGTAAACATAATGCAAGGAATTATTAAAGGGCTACTGTAGGGATAAAAGAGCTAATGATGTAAAACATTATTACTCTTCTAGTTACAATGGGATGATCATTACATCTTTGGCTATATACCCATATATGTATGAAAATTTATTGTATGATAATGAAGCAATTCAACCAATGAAGAAAAATTGGTCATTCCATGTTGTTTGGGGACAATTCAATATCCAATTATTTTACAAACTAATTTTAGATTTCTACCTCACAGCATGTGCTTCCTCACAGCAGGTGGACTGGTTTCTGAGAGAACAAGTCAGAATTACATGTCATTTTTATGATCTAGACTAAAAAGTTACTAAGCATCACTTCTTACACACTCTATTGGTCAAAGCAGTTACAGAGGTCCACTGAGCTTCAAGGGGGAGGACTTCGATGTCACCAGTTGCAGGGAGGATATCAAGGTGCCATTGTAGTCAGAAAGCATGAGGTGAGAGAGAATCTTTCAGCCATCTTTGGAAGGTATGATCTGCCACACATTCCAAATTTCAAGATGCTAAAAATGTAGGCAGGTGCATCTAAAAATCAACAAATGTAGTAAGAAATCTATGGCAGAATTTATTACAAATATTGTTAAGCAGAAGAGAAGACCATGTTCTGATAGAAAAGCTACATATTCACCTAAAAGAAAAGTGAGTCTGTCATTAGTCACTTGAAAATAATCCCCTTTTAAAAATGCACACTTACCCGCTTCTTATATAATTTTATAACAATATGAGGAAGATTTGTGTTGCTTTTAATCCCCTGTAAAAGAAGGTGTGATTGTATTTTTCCACAGAATTTGAAATTGAGTAATTAAAAGTTTCACAACACCCCCGACATTGCTAAAACAGTGGTAAACTGAGGCTAGACACTTGACTTTAGGCTAGTGAGCATTGTCTCCTTCTACAGCCCCAACCACTGACAGAGTAACACCAGCTCTGGGGCCAGGACATGGGAGACGCTCTCAGGCAGAAGCTAATAGTTGTGCATATAATATACAAATTTGTATTTTGGTATACAACTCTCTGACCAATCTCCCTCGTGACTTTCTGAAATTTTAGATTTCTTGTGATAAATGAATCAAAATTTAGGTCATTTAAAATGATATTCACAATTTAACCAGTGTCTCCCAAGACACCGTGGAGTGACCAGATGTTTGATTTTGAGTATTCCAGACAGAGAAGAGATGGACAAAGGCATGGAAAAATTTTTAAACACAATATTAGCGAAAAATCTGTCAAGTCTAGCAAGAGATCAGAACATCCAAATACAGGACCTCAAATATATCCAAGCTGACACAACCACAAAAGACCAAGGCACGTAAGAGTCAAAATGTCAACAGTCAAAAACAAACAGAAAATTCTAAAAACAATAAGATAAAAGCATCAAGTCATATGTTAGGGAAGCCTCATCAGATTACGAGTGATATTCACAGGAGAAACTGTACAGGACAGGAGAAAATGATACTATCTCCAGTAAAGCTAATCTTCAAAATGGAATAATAATGAAGTTTTCCCCTGAAATTCCAAACCTGAGAGAATTCATTACCACTAGACCTGCCCTACCAAAAAATGCTTAAGGGAATTCCATACCTTGAAGCAAAAGGACAATATATACCATCATGAAAGCACAAGAAACAAAAAGAAGCTCAAAGGGGCCAAAATAAAACTGTAAGGTGGATGCCTAATGATTTTCCATCAGAACTCTCACGTAATTGCCCTTGTTTCATAAGATAAATGACCAGGAGCACTGTCGTGGTGAAGGACTCTGACGAAGTTTTTCCAGGCATTTTTCTACTAAAGCTTTGGCTAACTTTCTCAGGACATTTTTATAATAAGCAGTTATTGTCATTCCTTGGACCTCCAGAAACTCTACAAGCAAAACATGGAGAGATTCCCAAATAAATTTTTGACCTGACCTTTGCCCTTTGCCCATCCACTCTTGCTTTGACTGGACCATTTCCACCTCTTGGTAGCCATTGCTTTGATTGTTCTTTGTTTCAGATTGTACCAGTAAAGCCATGTTTTGATTCCCATTATAATTCTTTGAAAAAAGAAACTTCAGGATCTTGACACCACTTTTTTGATAGCTACTTTTTCAGGGAAAGTTCTGTTCTTGTCTGTAACTCTTGGTGCAAGAGCTTGGGTATTCATTGCATGGAAAGTTTTTCTCAACTTTAGTTATCCAGTTAGAATCATGCAAGCTGAAACAGTTGAGAAGTCTGCAGTGTTGGCTATTGTTTGTACTGTTAATGACCAGTTCTCTTTTATTAGGGTATAAGAAAGATAATTTTTTCCTTGCAAATTAATATGAGTGGTTGGCCGACGGAGGCTTTATGTTCAACATCATCTCATCCCTTCTTAAAATGAGTTATCCATTTGTGAACTCCTTATTTTTTTGGCCATTGTCCCCATAAATTTTTTGTAAATTATCAGTGATTTCGCCATTCTTCCACCCAAGCTTCACCAGGAATTTGATGTATATATTTGCTATAGTTTGAGCAAAGTTCATGTTGGTCTTATAAGGGCTCTTTTCAACTGCTGTCTTAGACTTCTTAATGCTATGAAGTAGATCCTGTTCAGACATGTTGTAACAAGACAGTCTGAGTTCATTTTGGTTCAAAAAAATGTTAAAATCCATGCACAGTTGTTTAAATACAATATGCATTTTTCATGAATTTTTAAAAACCCAACGTATTACATGAAGATTTCATAATATAAGGTTTGTGTAGTTACCTTTGCAGTTTCTAGGTAACTAGGCACACTCTTGGTTTTCTGTTTTTTCCCTGGCATAAGTAGGACATGTTCTGAAGGGGGAATATATTATCACTTGTCAGATATTCTCTGTATATGTGGAAACTGAAACAGTTGTAACTGTGCTTTATGTGTATTAATTGAAACAGAGAGTTGTTGCTTGGGCATAGCAACTACTCTGTTATATTTGGGATATCTCTTGTACCTGGTTTCACCAGACATTACTTGGCAGTAGAAAACAGATGTTCAATCCAGCCAGCATACATAATTTATGGTAGCCCTTCAAGTACGAGAAAAGGTCAGAGAAGGAACAGAGTGGAGTGCAGGGTAGATGTGCCTTACTCTCCTTGTCTTGTGAATATAGGAAGACAGCAGGAGATGCTTTTAAATATCAATTAGTTTAGGCCTTTTCCTGACCTTCTCCTATGCTTGCAAAGAGTGAAAGAGATGGGTGTAGCAGGAAAGAATAAACATCAGCTGTAAACTCATGGGAAACAATCAAAACAGAGGTTACCAAAGAGCTGAAAGACAGAGATAGGGTGGGTAAAGCAAGAATCATACTCTCGCAGCAGCTCAGGCACCTGTAGATGAGTCGAAGCCCTCAGTAATTCACTTGCTTTCTAAAATGGCTGCAAGTTAATATGTCTCAAGTAGTGTTCTTGATTTCAACGTCCTAAAACCTCTCTCCCCCAAAAATATTTTGCTATTGCTGCCTAAGCAAATACCACAGAGTGGTGTCTTAAGCAACAGAAATTCATTTATTCAGTTTCACCATGATCATGGTGTCAACAGGTTCAGTGTTTCTGAGGCCTGTTTTCTTAGCTTCTAGACATCTGCCTTCTTGCTATATCCTCAAAAGGGGCTGCCTTGGTGCGTATGCATATTTGGTGTCTCTATGTGTATGCAAATGTCTTCTTCCTATAAGGACACATATCAGATGGGACTATGTGCCACCATAACAGCCTCATTTTAACTTAATCCACACATTTCAGTCCTTGCCTCCGAATATTCTGAGAAACCTAGTCATATTCTGAGAAACCAGGAGTGAAGGCTTTCATCATATAAATAAGTGGAAACAGAATTCAGCCCATAACACTACCCAATGTCTTCTCAGTCAATGACAGCAGTTTCATTTTGTTGTTCAAATATATTGGAATCATGTCTGCTTTTCTCTCACTGAGGCCTGGTCCATGAACAAATCCAGTGGACTCACCTCTACATACCTCACAATATGAACACTTGCATATTCTCTACTGCAGGGCTGTGGTTCATGCCATGATTCTGTCTCCAGGAGGATGTTAAGAACCTTAACTGGGTCTTGATAATGTTCTTGGCATCAGCTCTCCTCACAATAGCCAGGGTGACCTTTTACAGGTGAAAATTAGATCATATCACATTTGTGCTTCAAATACACCAGTGTTTTTTTATTGCACTGGTAATAAGATCCAAACTTCATATATCAACTCTTTCATATCTCTATGAGTTTCCCTTTCTTGAAGAGTGGGAGATTCTTTGAATAGGACAGAAAGGAGAATCTTCCTCAACTTCATCATGAACTAGCTTGTCTGCCATACAAAAGGGTTGTCTCCCAGGAGAGATGAACATGAAGAGAGTGGATGGACTTGTGTGATGTGATGGAGTGAATTGCATTGAGTCCCTGTGGTCTGGGAGGGGTTCATGTGAATTGGCGGAATCCTTGTGCCCATTGAATCAACTAAACATTCTTATGATATAATTAGCAATGAAACAAAAATGTCTCTGAGAATTCAAATTTGCATAGATTTCTTTTAAAAATCATGGCTACAAAATTATGATACTGGTGTACATATTTTAACATTATGTTTCATCTTCATAAAGATGTATCTCATAATTATTTAGGGTATTATTATTCTATGAACACAGTATAGCCATGATTTATTATAATAAAAATATTTCTTAAGCATTTACTGTATGCCATTTAATCTTTAGAACCAGCTTATTAGGTAAGAATATTGTTTACTACCATCTCAGTTTTATAGGTGAGTTGCCTGAGACATATGCCAAAGTTGTTAGAATGGTAATAAGTGGTATAGTTGGCAGTCAGTTCAGAGCCTATGTTCTTGCCTATTGTACTCTACCACTTTTTGTTATTTACTTATACATTTATTTACTCCCAAGAAAGTCAGAAGAAATGAGGTCCAGAAAATAAACTCAGGTGCAAGTAATAAGAGATGGGTAAGGTAAAACTTGTCCTGATACCTTAACAGTTGAGGTAAGAAAAACTCTTTTCTTGAGTAAATAAGTTTGTTTCTAAATCATGAACACATTTACACATAATTCCCCAGTCCTATCTTTCTTTTCATCTTTATATAAAATATACTCATCAGAATTTCAGCATCTTTGGGACCCCCATGTTTTCCTCCCGTAGACAGGATAGGTAACCTTACTCCTCTCAACTTTGTTTCAGTAGTGTGTGTGGAGACAGTTATCCAGGATTTGATAATGCACTACTTGGTCTTATTCAGTTGGCTCTATTTATAGAGAAGCATTCCACTTTTTCTCTGGTACCACAGAATTTATTGTTTTCAATTCTTCACCTGCTCCCACAGGCCTGGAAAAACATTTAGTTCAGCCTGTACCACTGCTATAATTTCTATGTTTTATTTATGGCTGAACTTTTAAAGTACTTACTAATGAGAATAAAAGGAATGAACAATGCTTTTGATTATGGTGTTTTTATAGAGCACCCTCTAAAGTGCAGGACCCAGGATAGGAGACCCTCTTGAAATACAGAGTGCCCAACACAATGAATGGGAAGGACCCACATCAACTTATATCTAATTAACTCTTCATGATAAGAAAGATCCTGAAGATTGAGCTTTGGAAAAGCAGTCATAGAGAAGATATTGAGAATCAGAATCTAAATGGAACAATAGAAGTCAGAAGACAGTCCAACAGTATTTTCTTGTTGTCATTTCATTTCATTTTTGTTTTTAGATGTGTGTTTACTTATTTGATGGGTTTCTGTGTTAGTTCATTTCTACTGCTCTGACAAGACCATAAATTGGGTCATCATTAAAGAACAGAAATTTGTTTCTTACCATTCTGTAGGCTAGCCAGTCTAAGATTAAGGCATCAACAGATTCAGTGTCTAGTGAGAGCTTCTGTTTGGTTGCAAGATGGTTCCTTGTTGCTGCGGTGCAGCAGGGGTTTAAAAATTCTAAGTAAAAATAACACTCAAACTAGAACCCTGTATCCAGTCAGGTAATCATTTAAGTGTGAAGGTAACATAACCCATCTGATGACATAAAAAATCTTGAAATATTTTGCTTGTCATATGTTGAAGCTATGCTAGCGGGTATTTCACAGGAGAAGAGGAAAACCAAGAGCAAGACAGTAACTCAGGATATACATTATCCTACTTAAAAAGGAGAAATAGGAATTTCCAGGACAAAAGCCAATTATCTGACATTTGAGATTGAGGAAAATTGTACTAGGAGGGATTTTGCAGGTCTGTTGGAAGTTGAAGGAAGACTTAGATGTTTTTTAAAACAAAGCAAATAATTGAGAAAACAGATAATTATTAACTTTGTGGTTGGGCGTGGGAGTTTGCAAGGAAATAAATGTAAGTATAATTACCACATAGACTCAGATATAGAGTATTGTTGACACTGGTGATTGTAGGATACAATCATGAACACAAAGCAAAGAAAACCTCCTCATTCTAAAAAAAGAAAATATATTTCACTACCAAAGAGACCAGACTTTCTAGCGGGACCTACTAGGAGGGGGCAGATAAATGTCTGTCACTCACCACTCTGGTCTCCATATTGTAATCGATTTGGGAGCAGAAGAGCTTGTTATAAAGGTCAGGAGAGGACTGAATAATTGGGGGTGGGAGAGTTCTCCTTCTACTGTCTAGATGTCTTCTTCTCTGTTGTGCCCAAGGAGAGAGATGTTTAGAGACTCACTTCATAGAGCATCTTCACATGGCAGCTGGGTGTTCTCAGTGCAAGTGATGTGTGAGAGAGAGAGAGAGAGAGAGAGAGGAAGAGTGAAAGACAGAGAGACAGAGAGAAGGGGGGAATTGAAAAACAAAAGATGAAGCCACAGTTTCTTTTATAACTTAATCTCAGTGGTAACCGCACCACCATTTCTGCCACATTTTATTGGTCACACAAACCAATCCTGATATAATGTGGTAGGAACTACTTAAGAGTGTTAGTATTAGATAGTATGAATATTGAATAAGGCTATCTCATAGTGACTATGATTTAATAAATAAATAAAGCAGGTTAAGAAGAATAAGGGGTTCTGTATATTCAAAGAAGACTTTAATGTGGTAAGATTTGAACACGTTTGAATAAAATGCAAACACACATCTGATAAAGGTAGGAACAAATTTGGTATGTTGGAAGAATATTAAGAAGGCAAACCATAGTGTCCAAAGAAACCCACAGCCTCAATGCAATCCTTATCAATATACCAACGTCATTTTTTCACAGAATTAGAAATGTAATCCAAAATTACTTATGGAAGCAAAAAGGAGCCCAAAGAGCCAAAGCAATCCTAAGAAAAATGAGCAAATTGGGAAGTGTTACATTGCCTAAGTTCAAATTATACAAGACTACGGTAATGAAGATAGGATACTACTGGTATGAAAATAGGCACATAGGTCAGTGGGACAGAATAAAAGAACCAGAAACAAAGCAACATATTTTCAGGCAACTGATCCTTGAGAAGACAGACAAGAATGTACATTTGGGAAAGATCACTTGTTTCAATATCTGATGCTGAGGAAATTGAATTGTCATATGCAGGAGAATGAAACTGGATCCCTATCTCTCACATCTCTCATATAGAAAAATAACTCAGGATTGATTAAAGACTTAAGTGTAAAACATCTATATATAATAATACAAGACAATTTCTGGACATTGGCTCAGAAAAGAACTTATGAGTAAGACCTGAAAAGCACAGGCAACAAAAACCAAATTGGACAAATGGCACTTAATCTAAAAACAATCTACATAGCAAAATAAATCATCAACAGGGTCAACAGACAACCTGCAGAATGAGAGAAAATATTTGCGAACTATGTATCCAACAGGGAACTAATATGCAGAGTATACAAGAAAGTCAAACTACTCAACAACAACAAAAATTTTCATTAAAAAGAAGATAAAGAACATGAATAGTTGTCTTTCAAAAGAAGACATACATTTGGTAGGCCAAGGCGGGCTGATCACCTGAGGACAGTAGTTCGAGACCAGCCTGGCCAACATGGCGAAATCCTGTCTCTACTAAAAATACAAAAATTAGCCAGGCATGGTGGTGTACACCTGTAGTCCCAGCTACTCGGAAGGCTAAGGCAGCAGAATTGCTGGAACCCCGGAGGCAGAGGTTGCAGTGAGCCAAGATCATGCCATTGCACTCCAGCCTGGGCGACAAGAGCAAAACTCCATCTAAAAAAAAAAAAAAAAATCCTTGAACCCGGGAGGCAGAGGTTTCAGTGAGCCAAGATCACGCCACTGTACTCCAGCCTGGGTGACAGAGCGAGATTCCTTCTTGAAAAAAAAAAAAAAGACATACAAATGGCAAAACAGTAAATGAAAACATGTTCAACATCACTAATCATTAAGGTAGTGCAAATGAAAATCACAATGAGATATCATCTTACCTCACTCAATCAGAATGGCTATGATTAAAAGGGCAAAAACCAACAGATATTGGTAAGGATATAGAGAAAGGAGAACTCTTATATACCCTTGGTGGAAATGTAAATTAGTAGGACTTCGAATTAAAACAGTATGATTTCTCAAAGAATTAAACTAGAACTACATTTCCATTAAACAATCCTACTACTAGGTATCTCCCCATCTCCCCAGAGGAAATGTAGTCAATATACCAATACATACCTTGACCTGTATGTTTATTGTAGCAACATTACCAGTAACAAACATATGGAATCAACCAAAGTACCCATCAATGAATGATTGGATTAAAAATGTGATTGTATATACACAATGCCATACTACTCAGTCATAAAGGGAGCATAAAACCACATATTTTGCGGCAACATGGATGGAACTAGAGGTTGTTTTCTTAAGAAAAACAGGCTATATCCAGAAAATAAAATATAACACTCTGTCACTCACAAGTGGTTGATAAAAAATGTGTTTGTGTGGGTGTACAGAGTGAAATGACAGACAATGAAGACTTGGAAGTGTAGGGGGAAGAGGGATTGAATAGTGAGATATCAGTTAGTACATACATTGTTTGTCATTATAGTGATGAATACCTTAAAGCTGTGACTTAAGCTCTATGTAATCTATTTAACAGAATTGAACTTGTAACACATATTTTTGGCAAATAAAATAAAAAAAAATAAACAGAAAATCTTGACATACTGCTCCCTAACCTCTGCCGTAAAAAGAAGACTACTACCTGTGTGGCCATAGCAGCATGAATTAAGTATGGAGCAGTCCCCAATCCCGGAGACAGTTAGGGCTCAATACATAGGACTTTAGCCATAGTTAAAATTAGGAGTTTGTTCTTATCGAGTAAAAGTGGTGGCAATCAACTGGAAAACATAGAAGAGTAACATAATTTTTAAATAATTACTGTGGGGAATTGACTTTTGAGAAATAAATAGAACTACTATTTGGTTTAAACTGCAGATGAGGCTTGCTTAGATGGGCTGATAGAAATGAAAGTGGTTAAACTGGCTGCAGTAGGAAATTATTCCGAAGGTTGAACTTCATGATAATATAGCATATTTGACTAGATGTAATGTGATGTAATAGGAAAAGAGAAGATTCAAGAATAAATTTAAGGCCGGGCGCGGTGGCTCAAGCCTGTAATCCCAGCACTTTGGGAGGCCGAGACGGGCGGATCACGAGGTCAGGAGATCGAGACCATCCTGGCTAACCTGGTGAAACCCCGTCTCTACTAAAAAATACAAATAAAAACTAGCCGGGCGAGGTGGCGGGCACCTGTAGTCCCAGCTACTCGGGAGGCTGAGGCAGGAGAATGGCGTAAACCCAGGAGGCGGAGCTTGCAGTGAGCTGAGATCCGGCCACTGCACTCCAGTCTGGGGAACAGAGCAAGACTCCGTCTCAAAAAAAAAAAAAAAAAAAAGAATAAATTTTAGTTGGCTTAATTAACTAGATGAATGTAGATGCTATTTACGAAGATGAAATTGACTTGGAAGAAGAGTAACTTTGTAGCTGTAGGAGGAAAGAGGCAGAGGTAGGAGAAAACCTAGGAGAGAGTGAGAGGTCCCTGAAGATACTGGTAAAGCATTCCCAAAAGAAGGGTAGGATCAATGGTGCTAAACCGCTGAGAGGTCACAGGAGATGTAGGACTGAGAATTGACTCCTGAAATGAGTGGAATGGAGGCCATAGATAACCTTGACAAACTTGGAGTGGAAACAACAAAAGCATCTATAATGTGTGTAAGAAAAACTTGAAGATGAGAGGATGGGGAAATAATCACATACATATATTTCAAGAATTTTTACAGTAAAAATGGCAGACAAATAATACGGTAGAAAAAAAGCACTAAGAGTCTTATGAAGACCTCTGTAGAAATGGGTGATGTTTCAGCAGGCTTTTGCTGATTGAAATAATCCTATAGACCATAGATGTAAGAAGCAGAAGGTGAAGAAGGATCACATGCAGAAGCAAAATCCTTGATTGGGCAATGTGGTTCAGAATCAAGAGGGAAGGTAAGAGATAGGGGTAGGGAGGTTTCAACTACGACAATAGGAGAGAAGCCAGAGAAATGGGATTGAACTGAATGTGGGTTGCTCAACTTGGTAGTGGTTATGGTGAGACCCTTCTGTTCTGATTTTTCTGAACTTCTTAGTGAATTATCTGAGGCTGTCAGTGGGCACAGGGCAGTTTTCTAATATTGAATCTTCCTTGCTTGAGAAGCAGACATGCCAATCTCTGCAAGGTTTTTGGTATGTATGTTATCTCACTAGTCTTCACCCTCTAAGGTAGTTGTTATGATTATTCTCATTTTAGATGTGGAAATTGAAGCTCTGACAGTCAAAGTAGCTTTTTAAGAGTCCAGAGATAGCATGAAAAAGAGTTAGGTCTTAACTAAAATCTGAGATTCCAAATGCTTTGCTCATTAAAATCATGCTGCCTCTTTGATGAAATTCATTCGGGTTTCATTAAAGAATGGTGAGAAACATAGGGAGGGAGAGAAGTGATTACTGTTAAAACAGGGCAAATGTGATAGAGAGCGTTCTGGGGATAAGAGGTATAGAATTGTATACATTCAACAGAAACCAATCTCAGTTTCTTGGAAATTATAAGGATACTTTTCAGTTTCTGGGACTTTTTTCTTTATTTATTTCTTTTTCTTTGCATTTGTTGTGTTTTTTGTCCTTAAGATTACTGGAATATCAGTAAATAATCAGAAAATAATTTTTAAAATTTCAATTTGTGCTATAGAAGCAAGGGAAGCAGAGAAACTGTAAAACATTTTTCCATGGCAGCCGGCTAAATTGGGATAAAGGAGGAGGGAACCTTGCTGGAAGCATCAATGAGAAGAGGTTCTAGATGTTCTTACAATGTGTTCATGGTCCTCAGATGCCACATTCACAAACCTTGAGAAACAGACATCACAATCAGAAACTGCAGGCTAATTATTTTATTGGTATATTAAAGTTAGAGCTATGACCACCTTGATCTAATGTCATGGCATTTGAATAAATTGAATCATTTTAATCACTGTTAACTTCTTACTGCCTGAAACAAACAAACAAGGAAGTTCATAGACCAGACTTGACATGGCAGAAAATGTCTAATTCCTCACCGGTCTTACCACAGTAGAGTACATGAGAGCCCATCCTCTCTCCCCCCATCCCTTCTACCACCTGTGATTCCTTCCTAATTTTTTATGTGTTCACAATTCCTCACTGGTCTTATTGCAGTAGAGTACATGAGAGCCCATTCTGTCTCCCCCATCACTTCTACCACCTGTGATTTCTTCCTAATTTTTTTATGTGTTCACTGTTTTAATGCCATGGCACACAATGTGTGTGATTTAGTTTTCATCCCAAGGATCGGAGAAACTCACTCCACACCCAGGACTTCTAGTTTATTTAATGTACAATGAAAATCCAATAAAGAATTTGTTCCAGGGGAATGAGAAGGTAAGATTGCATTTATAGCGACAGACGACTGTGCTGTGAAGGATTCAGTGGAGAATGCAAGGCAGATTCAGGGAAGTCCAGTTGTGAAGATCCTATACTGATCTCAGTAAGTACACAGGGATGATGGTGGCCTTGCTGTGCAGTGCATCAGCATCGATGATGGAGATAAACACACATCAGAGATACTGCAGAGACAGAGAATTAGATAGAACATTTGTCTCTGTCTAACTAAAGATATAGAAATATCAGAGCCACTCATTGTCATTTTGCCTTTGCAAGGTAACCAGACAGAATGGCATCTTCCCTGGCATAAATATAGACATGCTTGAAGGGGGAATACGTTATTAATTGGCAATTCTTCTCTGACTCTGTGGGAAGTGAATTGGTTCTAGCTGGATTTCATGAGCCTTGTCTTAGGCAGAGAATAGTTGGTTGGGCCAGCAGGTCCCACTGTGTTATTGAGATTCCTGTCTCTGGTTTCTCAGACACTGTTTTCCATATGAACTGGAGATGAGCAATCCTGTCTAGGTGGCTTAAGGTAGACCATCGGGCAGCAAAGGAATGTCAGAGAAAAGGAGTAGCAAAGAGGCCACGCCAACATTGCCTAATTATGTGGCCAACTGAGGTTGCTGCAGGCTTCTCCTTGGCAGGAGAGTACAGGAAGAGAACAGATAATGCCTCCAAATGTCACTCAAGGGCTCAGGCCCTTTCCCTGACCTTCTCCAATATCAGCAATGAGTAAAGTGTGTCAGGAAAGCATAAATATCAGCTATGCATTCACCAGACACAACAAAAACAGAGGTGAGTGAAGGTAGGTGAAAGGGAAAAGCAGGACATGGGCACCTAGAGGTGAGTGAAAATGCTCAGCATTCCATTTACCTTGTAACATGGATGTTTATATTCCGAGGTCCTGAAGAGCCAGTCTTCAACATATGTAGGAAACACGATTCAGTCCATAACATCTCCCAACCTTTTCTCAGTCACTGACAGTCATTCCCCCAGTGGTTCAAAAATCCTTACTCCTTCCAGGCACTGCCCATTAGCAAATCACGTTGGCTCCACTTTTACAATGCATCCCAAATAGAACCACTTGCATGATCTTTACTAGAAGGTGGTGGTTCAGGCCATAATGCTGCCTCCTGAAGGACTTTAGTATCCACCAGCTGGTCTTGGTAACATTCCTCCCCCAGCACATCCCATACCACTTCTCACATTCGTCAGAACAATCATTTAAAAGTGAGAATCAGGTCGTTAACACTTTTATGCTTCAAATATTCCTAGGATTTCATTCTGTACTTGTAATACGATCCAAATTTCATGCCTCAGCTCTCTCTTATCCACACATCTCTCTCTTTTTTGAAGCTCTCTGGATGGAATAGAAAGCAGAATCTTCCTCAACATATTGTGTTTATTGCATAAACAAACCATTTTGATAATGCAGTTGTGAGAATTCAGCTTTGCTTTGACTTGTCTAAAAAGCTTGGTTACACAACTATGATGGTCATCTTTATTTTTCAATGTTTCGTTGATTCTCCATAAATATAATTTCACAATTATTTTAGTGTATTCATATTCTTTCCGCCTATCCTAGCTAGGCTGATTATAATAGAAAATATTTCTTCATCATTTACTGTATGCTATTCAATCTTCAGAACCATCTTATTAGGGAGGCATAATTACTATTATCTTAATTTTCTAAGTGAGATGATGTAGGTGCCTGCCTAGGTTGATATAAAGGACAAGTCAAAGCAAAGCCTAATTCCCACACACAACTCCTTTATCAGAATGGTTAGTTTATGCAATAAATACGGTAAGTTGAGGACGATTCTGCTTTCTGTTCCATTCACAGAGCTTCCAAGTCTTCAAAAATAGAGAGATGTGTGGGTATGAGAGAGCTGAGGCATGAAATTTGGATCTTATTACAAGTGCAGAAGAAAACCCTAAGAGCATTTGAAGCACAAAAGTGTTATGATCTAATTCCTACTTTTCAGTGATCGCCCTGATTGATGTGAGGGCAATGGATATGGGATGTGCTGGTGTAGGAATGTTACCAAGAGCAGCTGAGGATATTAAAGTCCTTGAGGAGAGAGCATCATGTCCTGAACTATGACCTTCTAGTAAAGATTATGCAAGTGGTTCTATTTGGGATGAGTGTTCAAAGTGGAGGCAACTCCTTTTGCTAAAGGGCAGTGCCTGAAGGGAGTGAGGATTTTTGAACCACTGAACACCTCTTAGTGACTTAGAAAAGGTTGGGAGCTATTATGAGAGTTGAACTGTGTTTCCTAAAATTTCATATGTTGAAGACTGTTCCTTCACGACCTCAGAATATGAACATGGATATTAGAAGGCAAGTGGAGTGCTGAGGGCTGCCACTCATGTCTAGGTGCCCAAGCTCCTGCAGCAGTCCTGCTTCTCCCTTCCACCCACCCTCACTCACAGACAGTGTCCTTTTCAGCTCTTCAATCACTTCTGTTTTTGTTGTGTCTGGTGAGCGCATAGCTGATATTTATGCTATCCTGACACACTTTACTCATTGCTGACATTGGAGAAGGTCAGGGAAAGGGCCTGAGATGAGTGACTTTTAGGGATATTTCTGTTGTCTTCCTGTACTCTCCTGCCAAGGACAAGTCTGTCTTGCATCAGGCCTGTAGCAACCTCAGTTGGTGACAATATCAGGCAATATCAGCCTGGCCTCTTTGCTGCTCCTTGTCTCTGACATTCCTTTGCTACCGGATGGTCTAATTTAAGCCACCTAGGCAGGATTGCTCATCTCCAGTTCCTATGGAAAACAGTGTCTGGTGAGACCAGAAACACAAATCTCGAAATACAGCGGGATCTGCTGGGACCAAGCAAGTACTCTCTGCCTAAGAGAAAACTCATGAAGCTCAGCTAGAACGAATCCACTTTCCATAGAGCCAGAAAGAATTGCCAATTAATGTATTCCCCTTTCAAGTATGTCTATGTTTATGTGAGGGATAATACCATTCTGCCTAGTTCCCTTGCAAGGGCAAAGTTGTCTGTAGCAAAACTTTTTGTATTAAGAAGTCTCCCTGTGTTATTACCCTGCAAGAATTCAGAAGGGCCAGACCACACCCTCATCTGCACAGCCCAGGATCCACTCATCCACAATGGTCAGGAGGCCTGTCTTAAGATTTACTGTCACATACCCTCTCTACCCCCATCATACCTCCAACCAAGGTGTTTTTGGGAACACAACATTTATCGTGCAATTTCACAAACAAAAAGAAAACAAAGGTAGTAAAGAGTACTATATCTTATTACTTAGAAGATTAAATGAAAGAAATCTCACCAAATTCATGGGGGAAAAAGCCAGAAATGTAAAGAAAAATACACATAATTAGCTTGTCTCAGAAAATAAAATACGAACAAGAAGTACCAGAGAGAACATGGGGAGGAATACACATCAGAATATTGTAGAAGAAAATATTCTGTGTGGATGAACAATCTGAGAAAACAGGTACCACAAATACTGACTAAACCAAGAAAACCAATACAATGCAATTGAGGTTTTGACAGGTGTATCTGATTATCTTATTTGAATCTAAAATTGTGGCCACTTAATTATCAGTGAGGAATTCAAAATAAATCCTAAAAGAAATGAAGCAGAGGGTGAAATTTATAGAATATTCTAGAGAATGTGAAGAGCATGAAGGAAGTCTTAGCGACATGGCACCACGTGACTCACTCAAGGGAACTGTGTGTTTAGTTTTCTAGGGTCTGGAAATGTTCTGGTGGTTTCTGTGTTCATTTTGCATTAATAAGCCCTAAAAATACTTTAACATACATAATTTTAGCATTGCTGTATTGTACAGCACCAAGCCTTGCCTGAGCTGAGTGAGATCCACAGAAGCTTGGACAATTCCTGTAGCCTGAGCAGGCTGCGGAGGAGCTTACTGTCATCTGTGTGTGCCCAGGAGTGTGCTGTCCTCACACTTCTCACCCATAACAGAGGGCATCTCTATCACATCAAAAATTTAGCTAAATGTGAAACTATCTGTACACACACCATGAAAGATGGAAATAGGCTATAAAAAGAGCCAGAGATATTGACCCTCTTCACTGCTGGCTGTAGCTTCGCTGCCCACACACACAAAAACAGAAATAAATAGTACAGTGGGAAGCAGATAATAGTTTTACCAAAAATATTGAAACTGTAATGATATCTAAAGTTTAATTCTGACATTGTGCTGCTGGCTTGGACACAGTTCCTTCAAAACCTTTGTCCAAGTCATAGTTGTACCTTTTAGAAATAAGGCGCAAACAACATCCAACCCAACCCATCCCTCTGGGCTAGAGTCCCAGAGAGAAATAAGGGATGCACCTGACCTGCAGTGAGCAAAGCAGAACCCAGTCTCTTAGGTGGTGAGGCCCATTCAGTGTGGTGCTCAAAGGTGCCATTGTTCTGCTCCTCTTTAAAAGGGGAGTTGCCTTGTTTCTCCCAGCACAGAGTTGGGAGCACCTCCAGAGCCTCCTGCAAGATGCTGCTGATTCTGCTGTCAGTGGCCCTGCTGGCCCTGAGCCAGCTCAGAGCTTAAATGAAGGTAAAACAGAAGTGGAGGAAGATGTGGTGACTCTACTTGGGGCTTAGGAGGTGATCATGGTAATCAGGGAGAAGAGAGGAGAATGAAAACACAGATGGGGCTGCAGAGTTTTCATGCCCAGGATCAGGAGACATATTGTGCCCTCATTCCACACTAAGGGCTTCTAATTTATTTAATGTACAATGAAAATCCAATAAAGAGTTTGCACCAGGGGAATGAGAAGGTAAGGTTTGCATTTATAGAGGGATATGACTGTGCTGTGAAGGATGCAGTAAAGAATGCAAGACAGATTCGGGGAAGTCCAGCTTCCTGGAACTTATACTACTTTACTGTTTTTACTAAAGTATAAAATACCATAAAGTATACTATAAAGTATTCTAAAGTATAAAATACTATAAAGTCATTGTGTGGTTGTGCTGTGAAAATCCTATATTGATCTCAGTGGAAAGGGATGATGGTGGCCTTGCTGTACCTGGTGGGTCAGCATCAATATGGAGAAAAGCACACATCAGAGATACTGCAGAGACATAGAATTGGATAAAACACTTGTCTTTAACTAGAGATGTAGAAATATCAGAGCCAATCATTGTCATTTTTCTCTCCCCTACATGCAGTATTTCAATGTGCTGGGAGTTTTATGGGTAAGATTGTATTGAAATGATTACTTCTGGCAAACCCCTATTGAGAAAGCATGTGAACATAAGCAGTGTATTTACAGAAGGTGGGCATGAGGATGCAAAATATCAAAAATATCACATTGAAGTGTCTGGCATGTGTAAACTAAATTAGCATTACATCTTGAGGGATCCTAGGGAGGAAACAAAGGGGCGCTTTCATGTTGAGTTCATGGTTATTGCTCTGTCGTAACAACGAGTTAACTTAGGGGATTCATGGGCTGCGGTGAGAAGTCCCTTTTCCCTGTAGAACACTTGTGAGTCTTGAAAGATCTGAGATGTAACTTTTCCCATCATCCTGTGCTTCTCTTCCCGATATCAGCCAGGAGCAATCTCCCTCTCTAATACCAGGTAAATCCCAATTCATTCTCAATCTGTTTTGACTGTCTTTTTCTGCTTACAAATTGATCAGTTCTCCAGTGTCTTCTTATCAACACTTTCCTTTCAGGAATTGATTAATATTAGTGCCCCTAAAGATATAGGCAATCTTCATGCAACCTTGATTCTAGTGACCATGAGCAGAGCCACCAGAATGAATGGCAGAGATGCCTGGCTTAGATGACAACAGGAGTGGATTGACTCTTCCCCCAGGCCAGGAGTGACTGCTGGGAGATGACAGAGAGATGGGAAATGGCCTCATTCTGACTCCTCCTTATACTGAGAGCCCCTCAACCGCTTCCTTCTTCCCCAGAGTTCCATTCCAGAGTTCTATGGCTTAACTGAAAATGCAAAGAATTTGGGGTCTGGGTCCCATTTCTGTGCATTTCCCCACTTAGCTGTGTCACCATTGCTTATAAAAATTTGCTGAAACTATTCTGTGAATCCTGTGTGGACTTTTACTCTGTCTTTCTCTTCTCTCTTTTCGTATTTCTCTACTTGGGTCTTGGAGCCTGGGCCACCAGCTCTAGTGCTCACATAGGTCTCAGGTGCCCAGGCACGGAGTTCAGTCAGCAAGTTATTGAGGTAGCTGGGATCATAACTGGCTGCATTACTGATGTTTCTCATCCTTTTCTTTTCTCGTCTCTGGGAATTCTAACGTATTCAAGACCATTTTGTATATTTTTATTTTTTGCCTAACATAAAATAGACATACTTGTCCTAGGCACAAAGAAATGAGACTTTTCATGACCCAGATATGGATTAAAGGGAACTCTGCCTGTGAAAACCTTGAGCAAAAGGGCTGTTAGTAGTTGAGAGGCACGTTCTGGGAGAGAGGGGCTGTGTACAAAGGACAGAGAGGTATAAAGAAAGGAGGTTCTTCTATCACTGAACTCAGCTCTTCTGGTGTCACTTCACACAGATGGAGGAGACCCAAATCAGAGCTCGGATGAGAAGCCTCAGAGACCTCCTTTTGGAGGACTCCCACCTAAGCCCCCTACTGGTGATGGAAACCAAGATGACAGGCTTCAGCAAAGACCATCCCCACAGGAAGGCAAGAAGCCCCAAGGTCCCCCACCTCTGTCAGGAAAGCCACAAGGACCATCCCCGCAAGGAGGCAACCAGCCCCAAGGTCCCCCACCTCCTGGAAAGCCACAAGGACCACCCCCACCAGGAGGCAATCTCCAGCAGCCTCCGCCACTTCCTGCTGGAAAGCCCCAGGGACCACCACCCCCTCCTCAAGGGGGCAGACCACGCAGACCTCCCTGGGGACAGCCTCCCCAGTAATCCAGGGTTTAATGACAGGTATGATTCCAGATTATTCTTCAAAGGGGCTCTAAGTGCTACAGTACTCCAGCTTTATTGTGCCAATGAATCAACTAAAAGCCCTCAGTATTGTCCTAGACCCTATTTCTAAAGATTTGTATTCAGATACTCTGGAGTAGGGTAGGAAGACCTTGTATCTCTAATAAACTCTTTAAGGAATTCTGATGTTGAGAAACAACATTCCAAATAATGTCTTAAATGGTGTTGGCAACGAGGAAGTAGTGCCCTGTTCTCTCTGATGCTCTGTTTTCTGTCCACAAACTCAGAGACCTCCCATTTAAAGTTTTTACCTGAGCACTGTTTGCTCAGTCCTGCCTCACACCAGCCTCTCCAGTCCAGTATTCCTGCCAAGTGGTCCCTGAACGTTCAGCAGCTAAATGGTGTCTCATTTTTAAAATTCTTTCTTTTCAGTAAGCATATGATTAAGCTGACAAAAAAGTATCTAATGGAATGGAAAAATATGAAGCTAAATTTAAAGGCATAACTCATCCTACCTGCCTTCCCTCCTTCAGAAAACTAACACTGTTAACTTTATGGCATCTTCTCTTTGAAGTATTTATGTGTACATAGACGTTTAGAATATTTTTCCCTGAGAATGAATACTATAACTTATATGCAGGTAAATATGTGAGTCATTTAAAAAATACATTTCTTTGAAAATTTCCACATCAATTTATGAAGCCAAGTAGATCTCTTCAGTGGTTTTCTGTATGTTTTTACAATTTTATGCTACTCCATTATGTGGCTGTGCCATGATTTCTTTGACCAATCCCTGTCACTAGACATTGAGGGGGGTTTCAACTTCTCACTATTATAGAATATGTTCCAGTTACCATCTGTGTAAATATGTCCCTGAACAAATTCAACAGCAAGTCATAACAAACTAAGAATGATTTTTTGTCTTTATCATGTAAGCAACAATTTTTAGCACATTGTGTGCAAGGGCATCAAAAGAGTGAACACATAAAAAATCAGGAAGGAATCACAGGAGGTAGAAGGGATAGGGGGAAAGAGGATGGGCTCTCATATACTCCACTGCAGTAATGTCAGTGAGGAATTAGACATTTCCTGCCATGTCAAGTCTGGTCTATGAACTTCCTTGTTTGTTTCAGGAAGTGAATAAGAAGATGACAGTGATTCAAATGATTCAAATGCCGTGACATTGGAAGAAGGTGGTCATAGCTCTACTTCAGTATACCAGTAAAATAATCAGCTTGCAATTTCTGATTGTGGTGTCTTTCTCTGTTTGTGAATGTGGAATCTGAGGACCAAGAACACAACGTAAGAGCACCTAGGATCCCTTCTCCTTGATGTTTCCTGGTAGCTTCCCTCCTCCTTAATCCTAATTTATCCAGTTTCCCTGAAAAAAGGTTTTATTGTTTCTCTCCTTCCATGACTTCTATTTGGGTTTTTGTTTTTTTGTTTTTCTGAGATGGAGTGAGTCTCAGTCTAGCGCCCAGGCTGGAATGCAGTGGTGTGATCTCGGCTCACTGCAACCTGCATCTCCTGGGTTCAAACTATTCTTCTGCCTCAGTCTTCACATAGTTGGGATTATAGATGCTCACCACCACAGCTAGCTACTTTTTGTATTTCTAGTAGATATGGGTTTTCACAGTGTTGGCCAGGTTGGTCTCAAACTCCTGACCTCAGGTGATCTGCCTGCCTTAGCCTCCCAAAGTGCAAATGAGCCACCACACCCGGCCCTCCCCTGACTTACATAGCACAAATTGAAATTTTAAAATTATTCTCAGTGTGTTTACTGATATTCCAGTAATATTAGGACAAAAAACCACAACAAATGCAAAATAGTCCCAGAAGCTGAAAGAAATCCTTATAATTTCTAAGAAACGGAGTTTGGTTTCAAGGGAATGAATATGGTTCTATGCTTCTTACCCCCAGAACCCTCTCTATCCCATTTACCGTATTTTTAACAGTGATCACTTCTCTCCCTTCCTATGTTCCTCACCATTCTTTAATGAAACCTGAATGGATTTCATCAAGAAGGCAGCATGATTTTAAGGAGCAAAGAATTTGGAAACTCAGATTTTAGTTAAGACCTAACTGTTTTTCATGCTACCTCTGAGCTCTTAAAAAGCTACTTAGACTCTCAGAGCTTCAATTTCCACATCTAAAATGAGAATAATCATAATGATGACATTAGAGGATGCAGACTAATGAGATAACATACATAACCAAAAACCTTGCAGAGATTGGCATGTCTGCTTCTCAAGCAAAGAAGTTTCAGTATTAGAAAACTACCCTGTGCCCACTGATAGCTTCAGAAAATTCACTGAGTTCAGAAAAATCAGAAGAGAAGGAGCTTACCATAACCATCACAAAGCTGACCAACCTACATTCAGTTCAAGCCCAGTTCTCTGGCTTCTCTCCTATTATCGTAGGTGAAGCCTCCCTACCCCATCTCTTACCCTCCCACTTGATTCTGAACCACATTACCCAATCAAGGATTTTGCTTCTGCATGTGACCCTTTTGTCTCCTGATTCTTATCTATGCTCTATGAGAGTATTTCAATCAGCAAAAGCCTGCAGAAACATCACCCATTTCTACAGAAGTCTTCCTAAGACTCTTAATGCTTCTTTCCTACCGTGTTATTTGTCTGCCATTTTTACTGCAAAAGTTCTTGAAACATATGTATGTGATTATTTCCCCATCCCCCCACCTCCAATTTTTTCTTCCACACACATTATAGATGCTTTTATTCTTTCCACTCCAAGTCTGTCAAAGTCATCTACTGCCTACATTCCACTCATTTTAGGAATCAGTTCTCAATCCTGCATCTCCTGTGACTCCCCAGCAGTTTAACACCATTGATCATACCTTGCTCGGGGTACACTCTATCCATCTATCCAGGAACCGCCCACTCTTTTGTAGGGTTTCTCCTACCTCTGCCTCTTCCCTCCTACAACTACAAAGTTACTCCTCTTCCAGCTCTATTTCGTCTTGGTAATGAATTCATCTAATTAATTAAGCAAACTAGGATTTATTTTTGACCTTTCTCCTTTCCTTTTACATCACATTACATCTAGTCAAATATCCTATGTCATCATTGTAAAGTTCAACTTTCAAAATAATTTCCTGCTGCAGCCATTTTCATCACTTTCATTTCTATCAGCCCATCTAAGCAGGCCTCATGTGCAGCTTATGCCAAATAGCAGTTTTATTTATTTCCCAACAGTCAATTCCCCACAGTAACCATTTAAAATTTATATTACCTTTCTATGTTTTCCAGTTGGTGGCCACCTCTTTTACTCTATAAGAACAAGATGCTAATTTTTAACTATGCTAAAATCCTATGTATTAAGCCCTAACTATCTCTGGAATTGGGTGCTGCTCTATACCTAATTCATTCTGCTATGGCTACACTGGTCGACATCTTCTTTTTTGGCGGGGGTTGGGGAGCAGTATGCCTAGATTTTCTTTAATTTTTTAAAAATTTTACTTGCATAAGTACATGTAT
The DNA here is from genome assembly GCF_003255815.1 of Theropithecus gelada. NCBI lineage: Eukaryota > Metazoa > Chordata > Mammalia > Primates > Cercopithecidae > Theropithecus > Theropithecus gelada. Next base: position 93,890,714 of record NC_037679.1, on the reverse strand, counting down.
TGCAAGTTCAATTTTGTTACATAGATAAACTAGTGCTTAAGTCAGGACATTTGGGTATTCATCACTCAAATAACAAACACTCTATTTATTAATTAATATCCCACTACTCAATCCATCTGCCTCCCACACTTCCAAGTCTTCATTGTCTATCATTTCACTCTGTACAGCCATGCAAACACATTCTTTAGCAACCACTTATGACTGAGAACGTGTTGTATTTGATTTTCTGCAACTTGCCTGTTTTTCTTAAGAAAATGACCCCCAGTTTCATCCATATTGCCATAAAATATGTGATTTCATTCTCTGTTTATGACTGAGTTGTATGGCATTATGTATATATAATTACATTTTTAATTCAATCATCCATTGATGAATACTTCGGTTGATTCAATATCTTTGTTACTGTGAATGTTGGTACAATAAACATACAGGTAAAATTATGTATTTGATACATTGACTACTTTTCCTTTGGGGAGATATCCAGAAGTAGGATTGCTCAATGGAAATGTAGTTCTAGCTTCAGTTCTTTGAAAAATCATAGTGTTTTCCATAGAAGCTGTCCTAATTTACATTCTCACCAAGGGTATTATAAGAGTTCTTCTTTCTCCATATCCTTGCCAATGGCTCTTTATTTTTTGCCCTTTTAATCAAAGTCATTCTGACTGAGATAAGATGATATCTCATTGTGGTTTTCATTTGCATTTTTAATTGAATTTTTTGTTGTTGTTGAGTAGTTTGAGTTTCTCATATACCCTGCATATTAGTTCCCTGTTGGATGCATAGTTTGCAAATATTTCTCTCTGTTGGTTGTCTGCTGACTCTGTTGATGATTTATTTTGCTGTGTAGAATGTTTTAAATAAATTAAGTGCCATTTGTCCAATTTGGTTTTTGTTGCCTGTGCTTTTGATGTCTTAGTCATAAGTTCTTTTCTGAGGCTATGACCAGAAGTTTTCTTGTTGTATTATTATATGCCCACATCTTACATTTAAGTCTTTAATCCATCTTGAGTTATTTTTCTATATGACAGATGTGAGAGATAGGAGTCCAGTTTTATTCTTTTGCATATGGCAATACAATTTTCTCGACATTATTTATTGAAATGAGTGATGTTTCCCAAGTGTGTGTTCTTGTCTGCTTTGTCAAAGATCAGTTGTCTGAAAATATGTAGCTTTGTTTATGGATCTTTTATTCTGTTCCATTGATCTATATCCCTATTTTTACACCAGTAATATCCTGTCTTCATTACTGTAGTCTTGTATAATTTGAATTCAGGCCATGTAACACTTCCCAATTTGTTCATTTTGCTCAGGATTGCTTTGGCTCTTTGGGGTCTTTTTTGCTTAAATTTTGGATTATTTTATTCTAATTCTGTGAGAAATGAAATTGGTATTTTGATAAGGGTTGCATGGAATCTGTTGATTTCTTTGGATACTCGGTTGGCCTTCTTAACATTCTTCCAATATACCAAGTTTGTTCCTAACTTTATCAAGCATGTGTTTGCATTTTATTCAAATATGCTCACATCTTACCACATTAAAGCCTTCTTTGAATACACAGAATCACTTATTCTACTAAATCTGCTTCATTTATTTATCAAACTGTTGTCACTCTGAGATAGCCTTATGCAATATTTGTACTATCTAATATTAACACTCTTATGTAGTCCCCACCACGTTATATCATGATTGGTTAGTGTGACCAATAAAATATGGTAGAAATGGTGGTATGTTACCACTGAGATTAAGTTATAAAAAAAAATTGTGGTTCTCCTTTTGTTTTTCAATTCCCCCCTTCTCTCTGTCTCTCTCTCTCACACACATCACTTGCACTGAGAACACACAGCTACCATGTGAAACTTCTCTATGGTGTGAATCTCTAAGCATCTCTCTCCTTGAGAACAACAGAGGAGTAAGCACCTAGAGAGGAGAAGGAAAAGTCACTCACTTCTTATTCTTTAGTCCCTACATAACCTCTGTAACAAGTTCACTGTTCTAGAGTTGATTCCAATGTGGAGACCAGAGTGGTGAGTGATAGGCATGGTTCTGATCCCTCCTAGTTAGCCCTGTTAGAAAGTCAGATGACAGCTCCAACTACTGAGATCTCTTCGATAGCGATATTTTCCTTTTTTTTTTTTGAATGAGGAGGTTTTCTTTGCTTTGTCTTCACAATGAGCAATGTCAACACTACCATGTACCTGAATTTACAGGTTAATTACATTTACATTTCTTTCCTTGCAAAACTCCCATGCCCAAGCACAAAGTTAATAATTATCTGTTTTCTCAATTATTTGCTTTGTTTTAAGAACATCTGAGTCTTCCTTCAACTTCCGACAGACCTGCAAAATCCCTCTTAGTACGATTTTCCTCACTCTCAAAAATCAGATAATTGGCTTTTGTCCTGGAAAATTCCATTTTTTCTTTGTAAGTAGGATCATGCTATCCTGAGTTACTGTCTTTCTCTTTCTTGGTTTTCTTCTGTGAAATACTTGCTAGCATAGCTTCAGCACATGAGAAGGAAAATATTTCAAGACGTTTTATGTCAGCAGATGTGTTATGTGACCTTCACACTTAAAGGATTACCTGACTGGATATAGGATTCTAGTTTGATCGTTATTTTTACTTAGAATTTTTAAACTCCTGTCCCCCTACAGCAACAAGGAACTATCTTGGAAGCAGAGAGAAACCCTCACCGCTGAATCTGTTGATGCCTTAATCTTAGACTTCTTAGCCTACGGAACATTGAGAAACAAATTTCTGTTCTTTATTTGCTGGAGTATTTAGCTAATATCTTGTTTAAAAATTCTTTTCCATGCCCTTACCCATCTGTTCTCCTTCTGGAATACTCAAAGTCAAACATCTAATTGCTACATGGTGTCTTGGGAGACACTGGCTAAATTTAAAGATACCATTTAAAGTGATCTAAATTTTGATTCATTTATCACAAGAAATCTAAAATGTCAGAAACTCAAGAGAAAGATTGGTCAGAGAGCTATATATCAAAAGATAAATTTGTATATCATATGCATAGATATTAGGCTTTTGCCTGAGAGCATCTTCCATATCCTGGCCCCAGAACTGGTGTTACTTTGTCAGTGGTTGGGGCTGTAGAAGAAGGCAGTGCTCACTAGCCTAAACTCAAGTGTCTGTAGCTTCAGCTTCCCACTGTTTTAGCAATGTCAGGGGGTGTTGTGAAACTTCTAATTACTCATTTTCAAAGTTTATGGAAAAATGCAATCACAACTTCTTTTATATGTGATACAAAGCAACATAACTCTTTCTCATATTTTCATAAAGTTATATAAGAAGCAGGTAAGCAGATATGTTTAAAAGAGGGATTATTTTCAAGTGATTAATGACAGACTCACTTTTATTTTAGGTGAACACGTAGCTTTTCTCTCAGAACAGGGTCTTCTCTTCTGCTTAAGAACTCTGATAATAAATTCTAATAAACATTTCTTACCAAAGTTGTTGATTTTTAGATGCACATGTTTACATTTTTGACATCTTGGCATTTCGAATGTGTGACAGATCATACCTTCCAAAGACGTCCAAAAGATTATCTCTTACCTCATGCTTTCTGATGACAATGGGACCTTCATGTCCTCCCTGCAACTGGTGACATCGGATTCCTCCCCCTTGAACCTCAATTGACTTTTGTAACTGCTTTGACCAAGAGAGCAGATAAGAAGTGATGCTTAGTAACTTTTGAGTCTAGATCATAAAAACATAAAAATGCCATGTAATTCTAACTTATTCTCTCCTGAACCTGTCCACATGTTGTGAGGAAACCTATGCTGTGAGGTAGACATCTAAAATTAGTTTGTAAAAAATTGGATATTGAATTATCCTCAAGCAATATTTAATGACCAAACTCTAGTCATCGTTTGAATTGCTTTAGAATCATACAGTAAATTTCCATTTCCTTTAAGGTTATTTTGTATTCAATGTTCCCTAACATCTTGAGTTACATTTGATAATTTATATTATGTTAAAATAATATTAATTTCATTGCAATTTTTACATCAGAAAAGTTTTATATCATGTACTTTTAGTCTTTCCAAAATTCACACATACATGGTTAACTTCCCATTCTTATATTTAAAGTTTGCATTATTTTCTGTTTTTTATTTAACAGAATTACAAGAAGCATGTATCTTTCATTTTAGTCCAAGTATTAGCTTTTCCATTTGCTGTAAAGTAGATCGTTTTTCTGTTCTTCCATTCTAGATATATTAATCTGAGTGGTAGACAACAAATCTTGTTATTATGTAGGCGATATTTCACTATATTAACTAACACATTCTTAATCTGTTAGAGGACTAAAAAGAATATTGTACTTGTAATTGTCATGAATTCAATTTTGATTTTAAATATCGAATCATATAAACAATATATAAGCAAATACTAACTTTACAAAAATTAATTTACTTACTTTTATAGTTCAGTAAGGAAGAAAATGCTTAAAAATACATAAATACAAAATGATCGTATTTTGTTTGAATGTCTGGGGAAAGCAATGTCAGAGGCTATTTTAACTGAATCTTTTGATAAAGCATTCTGACAATTTTTAATTTGGGAGCTTTTCATTCCTTACAATTTCATGTCTGCTCTTCTTTTCTCAAATAATTATGGGGAAGCAGATATTCCAATCTTTGCAAGGTTTTTATGTATACTATCTCATTAGTCTTCATCCTTTAAGACACTCATTTTGATTCTTCTCATTTCAGTTGAGGAATCTGAAGCTCTGAGATTTGTAAGTGGCTTGTTAAAAGCCCAGAGCTAGCAAGAAAAAGAGTTAGGTCTTAACTAAAATGTGAGAGATTCTGAATTCTTTGTTCCTTAAAATCACGCTGCCTCCTTGATGAAATCCTCTCAAGTTTTCTTAAAGAATGGTGAGGAACATAGAAAGCGAGAGGATGTTTTATAAAATTCAATTTTGGCCTTATTTCTTCTAGGAAATATTTTTTTATCACCACCAATGATAATTAAGGAGCCGCTATTATACATTCAATTAATATACTCTGACATTTCCATCAGAGACTCAAATGCATTTTGTTAATCTTCTATTTTATTGTCAGTGTTTATGTTGCTTTCCCAGAGTGTTCTTTCTTCACACAGAGGATATTTTCTACAATATTCTGATACTCATTCCTCCCGACTCTTTTCTAATACTTGTTAGTTAATATTTTATGTTTTGAGTCAGTACTCTCTATGAGTATTTTTACTCTTCTGTATGTCTTATTCTCTCCTGCATTTTTGTAGATTTTTCTTATTTAAACAAGGATATATAGTGTGCCTCACTATCTTTGTTCCATTTTTGCTTGTAAAATTTGACGATAACAAGTGTCGTGTTTTCAAAAAGTTCTTTTAGAGTCTTGTATTGGTAGTTCTCTTTTCTGTGGCCGATTCTTCTAATATACCTAATAATTACCTGTTCATCAATTCATGGAAGGTACATCAGCTGCCGCTTGCCATTTCAGACCTTTTGTAGGGCTTCTGCAATTGTTCAGGTCTTGCACATGACTGGTGTTAATTTAGAATTAATTGGTTAGCATATGGTGGGGTTCAAGGGGGTATGTGATGGGAAATCCTAAAGACAGACCCCTTGACCAGTGTCATTGAGTAGATACTGGGCTGTGCAGATAAGGATCTGGTCTGGCTCTTCTGAAGAGATGCAGGTAATAGTACAGGAAGGCTTCCTAATACAGTAGGTTTTGCTCCAGATAACTTTGCCCTTGCAAGGACCCCAGGCAAATTGGTATTTTCTCTGGCATAATTATAAATATATTTGAAGAGGAAATACATTCTTAATTGGTGATTCTTCTCTGGCTCTGTGGAAAGTGGATTCATTCTAGCTGGGCTGTATGTGTTCTATTTGGCAATGTTGACTCACGAACTCAGTTATTTTTCGTCATTTCAATTTCACAATTTGTCTATATTTATTGTTTACTGTCATCTCCTCTTTCATTCTCCTTGCCCTTAGGTATTAATTTCCTTTTCGCTTCTTTATTGTAAGTTTATTGGGACATTGGGAAGGAGCAGAAATCAGTACATGTGTTCAATGAAGTGTGTATTACAATACCTGTAGGATAAAGAGACAAATTCCTTATTACACTTTAAAACAATTCTGTAAATTGTCCTATTGTTTATTCCTTTTTCTTTGTAAGTGTATTCAAGTTATTTTACAAGGCAAACTATTATTACTTGTATTCCAAATTTTAACATGAGAATCTGCTGTTCTTTCTTCACTGATTGCATTAAATATGCAAGGTTACTCAGTAACCTTGGGAAAACTAACCATCTGATAATGAACTCACTTTTTAAAAAGATACTAAAACAAACTTTAACAGCCTGAGGAATATCTGAGATTTTTTCCGAAAAGAAGGTTTGGGAATACCTACAGGAGCAAATTTCTAAATAATCTGATTCTTGCGTCCACAAACAATGGCTCAGTATATTCCCGCCCTTCTCTAAATGGACTGGGGATTGCAGATTGTAAATAGTGGAATCTAGAAATGATATTTTATTGGTGGCCAAAGGGCCTACTGAAATGAAAGTGGTTGTATGATTTCAAATTCTTGCCCTTCCACTAGTTTCTCCTTTGCAGAACATACTCCCTGTGCAATGCTGCACTCCCTCAGGATTTGTAGGGTTCTCACTTCCCAGCATGGAGTGAATAGTCAATGTTAGCTATGCCTTCCTGCTTTTACAACCAATGAGGGGAGCCAGAGAAAATCTCACATTTGACTAAAAGAGCAAGAGGCACCTTCATGGCCCAAATCCATTTGGGCATTTCTGCTAGTGTCCAGGCCACACCCGTTTTCACACCATCCAGAGATATTGCTGTGACAATTACCAACACAGAGAGGTTCTTTGATTTTTAAGAGAAAGAGTAATTTCCCTTGAGACTTTACCCTTTAAATGAAGACATTTGTTCACTGATTTCTAGTACATGTCACTGCTGTTTATTCTGAAGAGCTCATGACTAGACACCAGGTACAGCCATAGATTTTTGTATTTGTTCTTTATTCCTGGTCTTTCTTGAGAGATATTGCAGTACAGATTTAATAAATAGAACTCTGAAATTCTGTCTCCATTTTGTACGCTTCCTACCCAGGCATCATGTTCACTTAGCTGTGTCCACACTTGGGCAGAAGAGAGAATATGGTGCTAGCTCATGAGGACACGTCCCCTTCACCTGCCACTATTAGGAACTTCTGAATATGAGTGGACCAAGTGTTTTCACCAAGTCCTTCTTTGGGAATGAATTTACACTCCATTTCTATTGTCAGAATATGAGTCCTGTCAGAGGGCCTTGGTAGTTAGGAGAAGGAGGATTTTGGTGCCACAGACTCAGAGAAATCCTACAATTACTAAGACTATGGGAAGGTGACAACAGAATGCTAGACACATGGTGAATTATTCTTAGTAAAGTGAATCAAAGCTTTTCTTAATTGAAGATCAACCCAGCACCTCCACAGGAAACAGAGTCCATTTCAGGACTGGTTTGTAATTTTCATCTCTTTCTCTCTGATTATCTTACTAGAGAATTCATGCAATTTTCAATGGGGTTATTTTAATTTCCCATAAAATGATTCCAAACTTAAAACTTCCCAGATGCTATAAGCTATAAAATCTAACATGGAGGTTAAAGACCATCTCTTTTCTCCCTGTTGTTTTTGTTAACTTGTTAACTTAGAAAATGAAGCACTTTTTTTTTTTTTTATTAGCCCTGATTGTCCTCCTGCTATCCTCCATTTTCTAAGAAGATTCTGAGCTGTAGGACAAGGTCACCTCTAAATTACAGAGGATGGAATAATTGTAGAAATCTAGAGAAGCATAGGATATGCCCAAAGGAGGCATAGATCCTGGCTGAGGGGAGGAAATTGTACCAGCATGAAGGAAGGACAATTATTAGCTGTACTCTACTGAATATGGGCTCAATAATTATTCATTGGAATTCAATTTTGAAAGTGGTTTTTACTTTATGAGGAAAGATGTTGCTTATTGCCTTGTGTTAATAGCCATGATAATTTTATTCCTGTCTAATATTTTATAAAGTGGCACTAACACATTACAGCGGCCACAATAAAAGCATGAAATGAATGTTTGGAAAGGATATTAGTTTTCCTATTGCCGCAATAAATAACGCATTATCACAAAGTGAGTGGCTTTGTAGCTCAGAAGTCAGAAATGGGTCTCACCGGATTAAATCCATGTGGAAAGGCTGCAATTTATGCTGATGTCTCCAGGGCCAAACCCATTTTCTTGCCCACATTCCTGGGCCCTCTTCCGTCTTCAATGCCAGCAATAGCCAGATGAGCCTCCCATCACCACATCACGCTGGTACTGACTCTTCTGCTTCCCTCCTCAACATTTAAGATGTTGTGATTACATTGCGTGTACTTGGATGATCCAGTAAAGTCTCTCTATATTCAGTTCAATTGATTAGCAAACTCAATACTCCTTTGTCATGTAAGTTAACATACACACTGGCTCTGGGAATTAGGAAGGGTGTGTTTCTGGGAGGCCATTAATCTTCATAGCACACACGGGATGGACATCTCACTTCCCTGGAACTGGTTTGGTTCAGGGCACGTGGAGAGAGTTACCCAGGCTTCTTCCAGATATTGGCATGAGGATATGAACGACTTTATGTCAAATTAGTTGTAATGCGAATATTTGTACTTTAAAGTATGTATCTACACAATAGTGTAGGTCAAAAATTGAAATGGCAGAAATTTGCTTTCAATAACCATTTTCGTTTCATGTAATTGTTAATAATATAGAGCCATTTTTGTTTATTTTGTAATTATACTCTTTTTGATGGTTTTCTTTCTCCCTATCTTCTATGGATTCTTTGAAAAAGTTTTTTGATTCCATTTTAGTTGATCTGCAAAGTTTTTGGGTGTCTTTCCTATACAGCATTTTTAGGGGTTGCTCTAGGTATTACATCACATATACATAGCTTGTCACAGTCTAGTGGTGTGCGCATTTTACCCTACGGGCGTGAAATATGAAAACTTTACATCCCTGTTATTAACCCACCCCTGTTTGTAATACAGTCATCTTAAATATATCTCTATATGCATTTAGCACCACAGTACATTTTGTAATTTTTGCTTCAACCTCACATTATTATCTTTCAATTTTGCAGCTCAGAATTATGAACTAGGTCTCAAGGCTGAGTTTCTTTCCGGAGGCTCTAGAGAAGAATCTTATTTTTTTGCCACATTCCCTGGACCTCTTTCCTCTTCAATGCTCTCAAGAGCCAGTTGAGCCATTTGAAACTCATGCAGAAAACTCAAGAAAAGGAAGATGTTTTGTTTTTACCTACCTTTTCCCCCCCATTTTCTGTTTCCTTCTTTTCTTTTCTCTTTTTTTGCTTCATTTTTGATGTTCCAAAAATTTCTCCTCTATTCTTTCCTTTCTGTTTAGAGAACTTCCTTGAGCCATCTTTTAAAACATAGGTTTGTTAGAAACAAATTCTCTTAGGTTTTTTTCTTTTCATTCTTCTGAGAGTAACTGGATTTCTGTCTCCTTATTAAAGGATAGTTTTATTGGAAATAAACCTCTGCTTGGCATTTTTTTTCTTTCAGCATTTCAAATATTTGAGCTACATTCTTCTGTTTATTCTGGTTTCTGGTAGTAATGCCACTGTTATTCACATTGTGTTTTTCCTGTAACTATGGTAATATTTCTTCCTAGCTGCTTTTAAAATATTTTCTTCATTTTAATTTTCAGAAATTTTACTACAGAGCTGCTGGGCATGGATTTCCTTGGGTATATTTTATTCAGGATTTGCTCAGTTCCTTCCATCTGCAAGTTTGTGCCCATTGCAAGTTTGGGGAATTTTTGGCCATTCTATTTTGGGTCCTTTTTCAATACCATCGTTGTTGTTCTCTTTTTCTGAAACTCATAATGCATGATTATCACATCATTTGTTATAGTCTTTCGTATTTGTGACACAATGTAATTTTTTAAAATTATTTTACCCTTTGTTGTTCAGACTAGATAATTTCTACTAACCCAACCTCAAGAACATTGTGTATTTCCTCTATCATTTTCTTTCTGCAGTTGATTACACACAATGATTTTTTATATTTTATACATTGTATATCTCAGTTCTAAAATTTCTATTTTATCTTCTATACTTCCTTTTCCTCTGCTGAGAAGCTTTTTTCTTGTATTTTGAGAGTATACACACTGATGTTTTAAAGAATGGCTATAATAGTTGCTTTAAAATCTCATCATTTCAATTCCAAGTTGCTTCAAAGTTGTCATCTCTTGATTGTTTCATTCCTTAATAATTGGTCAATTATTTCTGGTTTTTAAAAGTATACTGGATGATTTTCTATTTTGTCTTACACACATGCATTTGCTCTGTTTGCAATACACAAAAAGTTCGATAAGTCAAGCTTTGGACATTGGAGGGCAGAGACACTCATGCTACATCATAATCCACCTGTTGGTTCAAATGCCAGAAGGATTTGTCCCACTAACGTTTTTCTACTTGGAGCTTGTGCCTGGATGATTCTCTCTGACTCTTATGAGATAATATTATAAGTATTTAATATCATACTGTACATTCAGATGTAAAAACTACAAAAGACAGTGCATCAAATATGTTCTGAGAGCCCAGTTTATGAAGTATTTATATCTTTTTCTTTTGTGTACTGTTGGCTCAAACTACATCAGTTGAACTCAGGTACTTCTTTTTCCTTTACTTCCTACAGGAACAGCAGAGTTTGATACCTTCTTATTAGAAGCGATCACAGCAGTCAGGTGGCCCTGCTGTCTTCTGATTGGGAATTTATAGAGTGCAGGACAATGAGGCTCAGGTAAAAAGAACATCTACATGTCTGGTGTGGTGGCTTATGCCTGTAATTCCGCTACTTTCCAAGGCCAAGGTGGGAGGACTGCTTGATGCTCGGAATTCCAGATCAGCCTGGGCAACATAGTAAGATGCCCTGTCTTTACAAAAAATTGCAAACTTATCCTGTTCCATTGGGTGTTCCTGTACTCCTTGTGGCTTGGGATAGTGAGCTGGAAAGATTACTTGAGCCCATGAGATGGAGACTGCAGTGAGCCAGGGTTGCGCCACTGCACTCTAGCCTAAACAAAAGAGCAGGTCCCAATACCTTAAAAAAAAAAAAAGAAAGAAAGAAAAGAAAAAGAAAAATAAAGAATGACTAGAGCAACCAAAAAGGCTTTTTCTCCTTAGCCTTTTACCCATATTCTACCTTCTTTAAAGTGCATCTCCCAGTGTCTAGAGAAGCCGCAGACTTGGGAGTCCCTTCCTTTCCTTCCTCTCACATGCCACTGTGACTCCATCCTATATCTGTCAACACGCCTTTTTCCACTCTCACAGAACCAAGTACAGAGGTGATTTGAACACCTATAAGCAATTTGAGTCCTTACCTTACTTGATGTTTTGCAGTATTTTGGGATGAGTGTATAGGACTTTTGGTGCCCCTTGGGTCAGTGAGATCTCAGGCCCAGCCCAAATCCTTAATGGAACTGTGATCAACACAGAGAAAAAGAAGTAGTAAGGGGGATATGGACTAAGGGTCTTCATGCAAGTAAACAAGACACGTTTATTTTCAAATTCAAGCACTGCAGGCACTGCTCAAGGCTCAACTGAATAAACACAAATATGTTAAATTTTCCCAATGTCCTGTAACAGCTTTGGGGGATCTTTAATCCTTCTATTTCCTGTTATCTGTGGAAGAGAGCCAAAATTAAAGTCTCATTTGGGAAGTTTGTTTCACTTCTAACACCTGACACTCAGGCTTCAACCATTTCCCAATCCTAATCATTAAGGAGCAACATAAAGGAAGAATATTGAGAATATTTATCTACCAGTTGTCATACCTTTTAAGCAGCATGCCAGCTATTGGTATGTCATTTTTACATTATTAACTGAAGAATAATGGATGTCCTTTACAGACTTTGTGAATTATGAAACAAAAGGAAATCCAAAGGAACTAAATGAGGATTGTAATGTGGATGACTAATGATTTTCCATCAGAACTCTCATACAACGGCCCTGTTTGATGAGCGAAATGAGCAGGAGCACTGTCGTGGTGGAGGACTCTGCTGAAGCTCCCCCAGGCATTTCTCTACTAAAGCTTTGGCTTTCTCACAATTTTCTCAGAATAAGCAGATATTCTCATTCTTTATCCCCCCACAAAGTCAACAAGCAAATGCCCCGTGCTTCCCAATAAACTTTGGCCATGACCTTTGCACGTTTCTTACCACTTTTGTTTTGATTGGACTTTTCCACCTTTTTGTAGCTATTGCTTTAACTGTGTTTTCAGGACTGTACTGGTAGAGCCAGGTTGCATCTCCCATTACAATTTCTTGAAGAAATGCTTGAAGATCTTCATCCCCCTTATTTAAAATTTCACGGAAAGTTCTGCTCCTGTCTGTAGCTTATCTTTTTGCCACAGTTTTGGCATCCATTAAGTGAAAAATTTACTTAGCATTAATTATTCAATTAGAATCAGGTAAAGGGAACCCATTGAGAATTTTGGAGTGTTGGCTATTGTTTGTACTGTTAATCATTGGTTGTCTTCTAATAGGGTGTAAACAAGATGAATTTTATCCATGTAATTTGATATGAATCCTCTGTCTCTATGGGCTTTAGGTTCAACATCATCTCATCCCTTCTTGAAATGAGTTATTTGTGAACTGCTGAGTTTTGGGCCATTATCCCCATCAGTGTTTCAGAAAGCATCATTGATTTCACATTCTTTCACCCAAGTTTCACCATGAATTTGATGTTTGTACTCTCTCTAGTTTTAGAAGAATTCATGTTGCTCTCATAGGGGATATTTTGAACCTGCTCTTATTTTTCTTGATGCCTCAACTAGCTCCTGTTCAAACATGTTATAGCGCGTCGGTCTGAGTTTATTTTGGTGCAAAAAATTAGAATCCATTCATGTGATTTTTAGTATAACATATACTTTCCATGAAGATTTCAAAGTCCTAATGCATTACAGGAAGGCTTCCTAATACAATAAGGTTTGCTACAGGTCTCTTTGACTTTTCCAACTGACCAAGAAACTGTTTTCTTATTTCTTCTGGCATAAATAGAGATATTTGCTGAAGGAGAAATATAATACCAGTGATCGAATATTCTCCAGCTGAGTAGAAAGTCAAACAGTTGTAACTACGCTCCACATGCTTTAATGGAGGCACAGAGTAGCTGCTTGGGCCTAGTAGATGCCCTGATGTTATACGATTATCTCTGTTTTCACCAAACGTTATTTTAAAAGAGAGTTTTCTCTATCCCCTGAATTTCTTTGTTATAGCTGCCAACAAAATATCATGAACTGAGTGTCTTAAACAACAGAAATTATTTTTTCACAGTTCTGGATGCTCAAGTTCGTGATGAAGGTGTGAGCAGGTTCAGTTCTTCTGAGGCCTGTCTGCTTGGTATCTAGATATCTGCCTTCTTGCTGTGTCCTTACATGGGACTGCCTCTGTGCATATGCACTTCTCGTGTCTCTCTGTGTGTGCACATTTCCAATTCTTATAAAGACTCCAATCCGATTGGATTTTGTTCCACTGTAACACCCTCATTTTAACTTGATCACCTCTTTTTAGGCTCTTTCTCTAAGTGCAATCATATTCTAAGGAATGAAGGGTTGGCCTTTCAACATATGAATATGGGGAACACAGTTCAGTCCATAACACCACCCAATCCCTTCTCAATGACTGCTGTTTCCTTCAATTATTCAAACATATTGGAGTCACGTTTGCCTTTTTCTTCCTTATGCCTGGTCTGCAAGAAAATTCAGTGGATTCCACCTCAAAATACATCGCAGTATGACCAGTTACATATCTCTAGTACAAGGCTCTGGTGTATGCCAAGATTCTCTCTCCTGGAGGATGGTAACAGGCTCCATCTGGTCTTTGTAACAAGAATGTTACATTTCATATGAATTCTCCCCACAGTAGTCAGAGTGATCTTTTACAAATGGAAATGAGATCTTATCAATTTTGTGCTTCAAATCTTCTAAGTATTTTTTAATTGGACTTGTAATAAAATCTAAATTACATACCTCAGCTATTTCATACCCACGTGGCTCTCCCTTACCTAAATAGTGGGAAGTTCTCTGAATGGGACATAAAGAACATTCTTCAACTTCACTATGCACTAGTTTGGGAAACTCAAATGCGGATAACCAGGAAAAAAGAAATTTGACAGCATGGATTAACTCCTGCTGATATCATGTGTATGGCATTGAGTCCCTGTGGTGTGAGAGGAGTTCGGATGAACTGGGAGAATCCTTCTGTCCATTGAATCAACTAAGCGTTCTCATGATATAATTAGCAATTAAAAATCATTCTCTCTGAGGATTAACTTTGCATAGATTTATCTAATAATTGTGGTTACACTATTATGATACTGGACCATATATTTTAATACTATGTTTTGTCTTCATAAAAATATATTTTACAAATATTTTTGTGTTTTCATATTTTATGAGCCTATTGTAGCCATGACCAATTATAATAAAAAATTATTAAGCCTTGCTAATGCCATTTAATCTTCTGAACCATCTTATTCAGTGGGAGTAATTTTTATTCCTATGTCAATTTTATTACAATGTGACATTAATTTTATTTCATTAGGACATGGTCTTCACTCAGAGACCCAAGCCTTCCTCCTATAGACAGGACAGGTAATGTTACTCCTTTCAACATTGTTTGAGGGGTGGGTGGAGACAGTTATCCATGATATGATAATATTGTTTATTCTAGACTTGTGTAAAGGGTATGTGTGAGTTTCTGTAACTTTAGATAATATTATATGTACTTACACCTTATTGTATGTATATGCAATAGTTTAAGTGACAAAATAAAAATGATACAAGTTGACTTTGAGGTTGTTCTGCATTTGTGCCTTTGAGTAATTACTTCCTTGGAGTGTTGTGCAGACATGGTAATGAAACACCGTGCATTCTCATTCTAACTCTACTTAACGGTTAGATAGTTACTTGCAAAATCCAGCTTTCTCTAATAAAATGAGACCCTAATTCTTATCCAGACCAACTCCAAAGTGCCAGCAGTGAGTATGATGCTTGAAAGTCAGGAAATAGGTGGATAATTCCAAAGAATCAGCCTGGGGTCAGAGGCAGCATCTGGAGGTCTTCACCAAGTACCTATCTGGGTATCCAATCACCCTGTTATAAAGCACATGACTCCTCAAAACTCTTGCAATTTGCATACAGCTTTCTGACTGTCTCAGTGTCTACTCTTAAGTATGAACAAAATCGAAGGATCACCGGACAATTGAAGCCTGTCTCCATCAAATGAGAATCACAGAAAGAAAAAAAGGGAATGCAAAAACAAAAAACAAAAAACGGAGACAAGAAGCAATGGAAACCTTTAGGAGATGATAGTTAATATATCTAGAGAGATAAGAATAGACACCATGCTCATACAGAATAGGATGCAATTAAGTTAAACAAATTGACCAGAAATTGAGAAAGACATTACCAATGAAACAATGCAATACATTTCCCAGGACTAAAGGATATTCTCCATTTTGAAAGGGTCCAATGATTATCCAGAAACCCAGGTTTAACATTTGCAGGGTTCAATGCGGGAATACAAACAGTGTCTTACATACCCTATCTCTGAATAATCACACATTATAAAGCAAGATAGACTCTAGGTTCAGATCACATTTTCACCTAAGTCATGCAGACTGCTGCTTGCAGATTGCCCTTATAACCTGGCCTAGAGACTGAAGGAGTATGTGTTTCCGTGTACCAATCCTAGTAATAAAACCCCGTGGATGTGGAGAAAGGAGAGCTCTTATACACCATACACCCTGATTGGAATGTAAATTAGTAAAAACTCTATGGCAAATAGTATTATTTCTCAAAGAGCTAAAACTTGAACTACCATTCAATCCAGCAATCTTACTACTGATACCTACCCAGAGGAAATGAAATCAGTATATGAAAAATAAATCTACACTTCTATGTTTGTTGAAATACAATAGCAAAGATATGGCATCAACCTAAGTAACCATCAATGGATACTTAGGAAATCTTAAGTATGGAGACAATGGAAACCCATCAATGGGTTTGTAGGTAAAGAAATTGTGATATATACACAATGCAATACTACTCTGCAAAAAAGAAAGAAAGAAAGAAATCATTCCTTTTGCAGCAATACGAATGGAACTGGACGTGACAGATAATGTGCTATGTGAAAAAGACCAGATACAGAAAGTCAAGTATAACATGTTGTCACTAATAAGTAGGTGCTAAAATGTGTTTATGTAGATATAGAGGGTAGAATTATAGACACTGAAGCCTTGGAAGAGTGAGTGGGTGGGAGGGAATTAAGAGTTAGACATTAATTAGTAAATGCAATGTTTGTTATTCTTATTATGGAAACTCTAAGGCCATGATTTAACCATTATGCAATCTATGCATATAACAAAATTACCTTTGAACCACATATATTTATAAAAATAAAGTTTAAAAATAAATGGAGGGTGGCCGGGCACAGTGGCCCACACCTGTAAGCCCAGCACTTTGGGAGGCCAAGGAAGGTGGATCACGAGGTCAGGAGTTCGAGACCAGCCTGACCAACATGGTGGAACCCCGTCTCAACTAAAATTACAAAAATTAGCCAGGCGTGGTGGTGCATACCTGTAATCCCAGCTACTTAGGCTGAGGCAGGAGAATCACTTGAACTTGGGAGGTGGAGGTTGTAGTGAGCCAAGATCTTGCCACTGCACTCCAGCCTGGGTGACAGAGTGAGACTCTGTCTTAAAAAAATTAAAAAAAAAATTTGAAGGCAAATTTAAGCATATGTTTTCAAGAAAGAAAAAGAAGGAGATGGAGGAGAAGGAGAAATAAAAAAGAAGAAGTAGGAGGAAGAGGAAGAAGAAAGAAGAGGAAGAAAAAAGAAGAAGGAGGAGGAGGCAGAGGAGGAGGAGGAGAGGGAGAAGAAGAAGGAGGAGGAGGAGAGGAAGAAGGAGGAGGGGGAGAGGAAGAAGGAGGAGGGGGAGAGGAAGAAGAAGGAGGAGGAGAGGAAGAAGAAAGAAGAAGAGAGGAAGAAGGAGGAGGAGAAGGAGGAGGAGGAGATGACAACAAAGAAGACCAGTGTGGCTATAGCTGGATCAATTAGGTATAGAGCAGTCAATAAGTTCAGAGAATGGTAGCTCTACCCTAATGAACTTGACCACACTCAAAATTAGGGTTTTGTTCTTACAATGTAAAAGAGGGGGTAAATGCACTAAAAAAGATACATGTGTAATATGATTATTAAATAGTTACAGTGGGGAACTGTTGAGAAAAAATAGATTTGCAATTTGGAGTAAGGTAGAAATGAGGCTTGCTTAGATGGGCAGATAGTGATGATGGTGCTAAAAAATTGCTGCAGTAGAAACATACTTGAAGGTTGAACTTTAAAACAGTAGCATAGTCTATTTGACCTGATGTAATGTGATGAAGAAGAGTCAAGAATGACTTGCAGTTGGCTAAATCACATAGATGATTATAGATGCTATTTACCAAGATGAAACAGTTTTGAAGACAATAAACTTGTAGCTGCAGGAGGGAGGCAGCAGAGGTAGAAGAAACCATAGGAGACATTGAGACATCCCTGGAGATGTTGATAAAGTGTTACAAAAAGAAGGATATGTTCAGTAGTGTTACATTGCTCAGAGGTCAAAAGAGATGCAAGATTGAAAACAGATTCCTAAACTGACTGGAATAAAGGTCAAAGATGACCATCACAAAATTGGAGTGCAAAATGTGAAAGCCTCTATAATGAATGTGGAAGAAAAATTGGAGGTGAGTGAAGGGAGGAAATACTATAGGTATATGTTTCAAGAACTTTGCAATAAGGAAGGCAGACAAATGATGTCATAGTAAGGAAGAATTAAGAGCCTTAGGGAGACCTTAGTAAAAATGAGAGCTGTTTCAGCAAGTTTGTGCTGCTTGAAATAATCCCATGGAGCATACAGGTAAGATTCAGGAGACAAAAGGATCATGTGCAGTATCAAAATCCTTGATTAGGCAATGAGATAAAAAAATCAAGTAGGAATGGAAAAGATAGAGGCAAGGAGGCTTCACCTAGGATAATAGGAGAGAACTGGGCTCAAACTACATGTGGGTTGGTCAAGTTGGTGGCTTTTGTGGTGAGATCATTCTGTTCTGATTGTTTTTGAACTTCTTAGTGAAAGCACTTAGGCTATCAGTTGAGACAGTAGCAATTTTCTAATATTGAGCCATCTTTGCCATCCTCTTTCAACATGGTGGATTATTTTCTGCACAGATTGACTTGTTCATTTACTTCTGAGTATTTTTCCTTTGCAGGTCTACTTGTTTTCATGAATGAGCCTCACAGAATGAATTCTGAATGTTTTTAGCCTTTGTTATAATTTCAAAAAACTTAAACTAGAGATATCTGTTCCTATGCTTAACAAATTCAACATAAGAATTTTCTGTGTTCATTGACATTGGAGATGACAGTGACAGTTGCTTGCAGAGAGTCTCCTCTCAACATCATTCATTTTTCTTAGGTTATTTTATGTTCAATTTTTCTGAAACTTCTTGAGTCATATTTGATAACTTATGTTAACGCAATATTAATGTCATTGAAATTTTTATATCAGAAGAGTTTTACATCATGTTTTCTGATTTTTTTCAAAATTTTACATATCTGTGATTAATTTCTCCCTCATTTCTGAAGTTTTTATTGTTTTCTGCTTTTTTAATGAAACTATAAGATGTTTGTATCTTTTATTTTCGCTTAAGAACTAGACTTTCTGTCTGTTATAAATTAGATTGCTTCTCTGTTTTCTCGTTCTAGATATTTTAATTTGGGTGGTATACAGAAAAAAAATGACATTATGCAAGCAATAATTTGCTGTATTAACTAACATGTTAGAAATCTCTTAGATTTCAAAAGTCTACATTTCTAATTGTCATAATTAAATTTCCATAAGGAGATACTATTTTTTTAAAAAAAGAACTAATTAGAATTTTACAAAGAGCCTGATAAGAGAGAAAATGCTAAAAAAATATATGAATACGCAATGTGTTCCTATTTTGTTTGAAAGCCTAGAGAAAACCAATGTCAGAGACTATTGCACTTAAATTTTTTGACAAAGAAATCTTAAGATTTTTAACTTGGGAGCATTTAATTCCTCACAATTTCATGTCCACTGTTCTTTCCTAAAATCATTAGTGGGAAGCAGACATGACGATATCCACTAGTTTTCCATGTATGTGATCTGCTTAGTCTTCATCCTTTAGGAGAGTCATTTTGATTATTCAAAAATTTAGAAGAGGAAACTTAGGCTCTGAGATGTAAGTAGCTTCCTATGAGTCCAGAGTTAGCAAGAGAGAGTTGTTAAACTACAATCTGAGAGATTCCACATTCTTTGCTTATTCAAGTCATGCTGCCTCTGATGAAATCCATTTAGGTTTTCTTACGAATAGTAAAACTCATAGGCAGGTATAGAACTGATCAAAGATAAAATAGGGGAAAATAGGTCTAATGGCTTCTGGGGAATAGAGGCATAGAACCATACTCATTTCCCTAGAAAACAAAATTGGTTACTTTTGAACTCGTTAAAATTTCTCTCAGCTTCTGGGACTTTCTTTCACTGGTATTGTTTTTCTTACATTCATAAGCTTACTGGAATATCAGGAAATGACCTGAAAATACTTGTACAATTTAAATTCGAGCTATAGAAGACAGAGAAGGAAAACAGTGGAACTCCTTCCCCAGGCAGATGACTTAAGGATAAGGAGGGGAGAAGCTTGCTGGAAACATAAAGGAGAAGGGGTCCTGGATGTTCGTACAATGTGAACATGGCTCTCAGATTCCAGAGTCCCAAACACTCAGAAACAGACACCACCATCAGAAATTGCAAGCTGATTGTTTTATTGGTATATGAAGTTAGAGCATGACCCCGTGTTTCATGGCATTTGAAACACTGTTTTCTTCTTATTCACTTCCTGAAAAAGACGAACAAACAAGGAAGGTTATAGACAACACTTGACCTGGCAGGAAATGTCTAATCCCTCACTGGTGTACTGCAGTGAGGGAGATGCAAGTCCCTACTCTTGCCCTCTATCCCTTCTACAGTCCCCTTCTCCTTAGTAATATTTTCTTTGTTCACTCTTTAAGCCATTGCAGGTAATGTGATTTAAACTGTTGCTTAGATGAGAAAGAGAAAGTATTGTTATGTTCTTCACGCTTTGTTGCTGTTGGTTATGTAAGGGCTATTTTTACAAAGATAGGCACTGCAACATATCCTGTAATAGTGAGAATGTGAAACCAGCCTCAATGTCCAGTGACAGGGATTGGTTAAATAGATTTTGGAACCACCAAACAATAGAATAGTATACAATTGTAAAAACAAACTAACCAACAAACACTGAAGAGATCTAAATGAACTCATGTGAATGTTTTCTAAACAATCAATTTTTCCTATGAATAAGACACAAATCTGAATATAGAGTATGGTATAAGTGGTTGTAATACAAGCATTATATATATTTATGTAGCAATAAATATTTCCAAAAGGAGATTCCAAAGAGTAAAAGGTGGGGGTTTTGAGAAGGATAGAAGGGAAGAAAGATGAGTTAGGCTCTTACTATTTAGCTCTGTACCTTTTTGTTCACTGAGATTAGTTTTTGTTAGCTTATGCATGTATGACTTTAAATGTAAGTATTTTAAAAATGAGATACCATTTAACAGCTGAAAGGTCAAGGACCATTTAGTGGGAATACTGGACATGAAAGCCTGATGTGAGGCAGGACTGAGCAAAGCATGTCCAGGTGAAAACTTTAAATGGGAGTCTTTGAATTTGAGGAAAGAAAATAGAGAGCCAAAAGGAGAACATGGTTCTACATCCTCATCATCAACCTTATTTAAGACATGTAATTTGAACATAGTGATTTCCAAAATCAGAATTGCCTTCAAGAGCTTCTGTAAAACACAGGATCTTGATACAATATACAAGAATATCTGAATAACAATTTTTAGAAATGTGTTCCAGGACAAGGCAATATTAACAGCTTTTCAATGGACTCATTGGCACAATGACGTTGGAGAACTGTAGCAGTTGGAGCCTTCGATGGATAATAAACTGGAATCACACCTGTCGTTGAATCCTAGATTACTGGGGAGACTGCTCCTTTGGGGGTCTTGATGGGCGGCTCCCTTGGGAAGGTGGAGGTGTTCCCTCGGGCTTTCCAGGAGGAGGTGAGGGACGATGATGGTGGTGGCCTCCTGGTTTCTGTGTGTTTTGTGGCTCTCCTGTAGGAGGTGGTGGACGGTGGTGGTGGCCTCCGTGATGGGGTGGTTTCTGCTGAGGGCCATCATCCTTGTTTCCATCACCAGCAGGGTGTTTAGATAGCTGTCCTCCCAAAGGTGGTCCCTGATGCGCCTCATCTATGAACTGGTCAGAGTCTTCCTCATCTGTGTGAGTTGAAACAAGAAGAGCTGAGCTCAGTGCTGGAAAACCCTCCTGTCTTCATACCTCTCTGTCTTCACCACAGAGCCCTTCTCTCCCTGACCTGCGTCTCAACTCCCAACCTCCCCGATTCCCAAGGCTTCCTGATTAGAACTCCTCTTCATCCACATAAGGGTGATGAAAAATCGAATTTCTTTGTTCATGGTCCCCAGAATCAAGGTTGGGAGAAAACTACTTATATCTCTGGGGCACTGACGTTAGTCAATTTCTGAGAAGAAAATATTGATAAGAAGACACTTGAGAATTGATCAATTCTTCAGGAAAAAATGGAGACAAAGTCTATTGAGAATTTATTGGAATTTACCTGATATTATGGAGGGAACGTCTTCCTGGCTGACATCTAGAAAAGAAGTAGAGGATGATGGGAAAAGTTACTTTGTGCATCTTTAAGGGCTCATAGTGTCCTACGAGGAAAAGGGACCTCTGATCACACCCTGTGCATCTCCCTTTGTGACCTCATCAGTCACTATCTGATGCTACTGGAAGTGGAGGAAGATGTAAGAGGAAGCAGGGTTGTTACTACACTGAGCATCAACCAGGAACTCAACAGAGAAGGGCCCCTGTTGATCCTGTTATGATTCCTCAAGCCTTAGTGCTTATTTAGTTAAACTGCTCTGAGTATTTCAATGACATATTTGGGGATTCTTCTGCCTTCTTTCATCTGTAAATATGTTGCTTATGTTTGCAAGCTTTCTCAACAGGAGCCACCAGAAATAACCACTTGGATACAATCTGACACGTGCCACTCCCAGCACCTTGAAATACTACATGCAGGAGAGAAGAAAATGACAGTGTTTCACTCTAGTTATTGTCTATTTCTATGTAGACAGAGACAAGTGTTTTACCCATTTCTCTGTCTGGGCAGTAGCTCTGACATGTGTTTATCTCCTTCATGATGCTCAGCCACTATACAGCAAGGCCAGCATCTTCCCTGTCTACCGGGATCAGTACAGGATCTTCACAGCTGCACTTCCCTGACTCTGTCTTGCATTCTCCACGTCCTTCACAGCAGTCCCATGTCTCTATAAATGCAAATCTCACTCTGTCACTTCCCTGGTACAAATTCTTTATCGGGTTCTATTTGTGCAATCAATGAACTATGAGGCCTTGATGAGGAATGAAGGCACAACAGGTCTTCTGATCCTTGGCATGAGAACTCTGCAGTCCCATCTGTTTGCAGCCCCATCTGTTTTCTCATCCTCTTCTCTTCCCTCCACTTTCCCCCTCTATAGCGTTTGCCCGTAAACCCCAATCAGAGTCACAATCTCTTCCCCCAACTGGTCTTACCTTCACTTGAGCTCTGAACTGAGCTGAAGGCCAGCAGGGCCACTGACAGCAGAATCAGAAGCATCTTGCAGAAGGCTCTGGAGTCACTCCCAACTTTATGCTGGGAGAACGTGTCAGCTCCCTTTAAAAAGACAAGCAGAACAGTGGCACATTTGAGCTCCCTACTGGGTGGGCCTCATCACCTCAGAGACTGGGTTCTGCTTTGCTTACTGCAGGTCAAGTGTATCCCTCATTTCTTTGGGACTCTAGCCCAGCAGGAAGGGTTGGGTAGGACGTTGTTTGTATCTAATATCTAAAAGGTACAACTATGACTTGGATAAATGTTTTGACAGAACTGTGTCCAAGCAATCAGCACAGTGTCAGAATTGAACTTTCGACATCATTTGGTTTTCAATCTGTTTGGAAAGACTGCTATTCTGATTTCCACTGTGCTTTCTGTTTCTGTGTATGTGTGTTTGTGTCGGTGTGTCGGGGTGGTGGGCAACTATCCTACAGCTAACAGTGAAGATGGTCAATGTCTCTGACTCTTTTTGTAGCCTATTTCCATCTCTCGTAATGTGTGTGTGTATGGATATTTCCACATTTAGCTAAATTTTTCATGTAATAGAGATGGTCTTGCTTATCTGTGAGATGTGTGAGGACAGCACACTCCTGGGCACACATAGATGTGAGAAAGTTACCCCATAGCCTGCTCAGGCTGCAGGAACTGTCCAAACTCTGTGGATCTCACTACACTCAGCAAGCCCTGGTGCTGTACAACACAGGAAAGCTAAAAAATTTGTATTTTAAAAATATCTTTATGGTTTATTAAAATAAAACTGAACACAGAAACCACCAAGGGATTTCTAGACCTGAACAAACTGAATATATGGTTCCCTAAGTGAGCCAAACGATGTCATATAGCTAAGACCTCTACTTTCTCCAGAATATTCTATATAATTCATCCTCTGCTTTATTTCTTCTAATAAATATTATAATTGTCATCACTGATAATTAAATCGCCACAATTACACATTCAACTAAGATAATTTGTAATGTTATCCGCCTTGGATTGATTGGTCTTCTGTTTTTTACTCAGTAATTGTATCACGTGTTTCATCAGAGTGTTCTTTCACACAGAGGATACTTATCTATAATATTCTAATACTCTTTCTTTCTCACACTTATTTGTCTATATCTTGTATTCTGAATCTACCTTTCCATGTTTACTTTTCTTCCTATATCTTTTTTTTCTCCCCACACAAATGTCCGTTACTTATTCTTCTAAGTGATGGTGTATGGTACTCCTCACTACCTTTACTTTCATTTTTTTCTGTATAATTTGACAATAAAAAATTAAGTTTCCAAAAAGCCTTGTCAGGGTCTTGATTTGGTAGCTCTCTCCTCAGCTGCTGATTGCTCCGGGATACCTAGAAATTCCGTGTTCATCAATTCATAAAATATACTAGTCAGTATCACCAGCTGCACTTTCCAATTCAGACCTTGTGTAGGCCTTGTGTAATTTTTCACTTTTTGTGCATGGCTAGTCTTTATTTGAAGACAGCTTCATTGGAGGTATGGCTGAGAGGCCATGTGACAGAAAATCATAAAGACAAGCCCCTAGCCAGGTGTGCATGAGTGGATCCTGTGCTGTGCATACAAGGGTCTGGCCCTTCTGAAGAGTTACAGATAATAATACAAGAAGCCTTCCTAGTAGATTAGATTTTGCTGCATACAACATTGTTCTTGTAAGGGACCCAGACAGATTGTTATTTTCCCTGGAATAAATATAGACCGATTTGAGGGGGAATGCCTTCTTAATTGTCTATTCTTCTCTGGCCCTGTGGGAAGTGGATCAGTTCTAGTTGGGCTTTATGAATTGCATCTTAAGCATAGAGTAGTTGCTTGAGCCCAGCAGCTCCCAGTGTGTTAGGGAGATTATTGTCTCTGGTTTCACCAGATACTGTTTTCCATAGGAGGTGGAAGTGAGCAGTCTTGCCTAGGTGATGCCAGGTCAACCATCATGTCAAAAAGGAAGGTCAGAGAAAAGGAACAAAGAGGAGTGCCAGGCAGACACTGCCTGATGATGTGGGCAACTGAGAAATCTGCAGGCCTAGTGCAAGACAGGTTTCTTCTTGGCAGCAGAGTACAGGAAAAGAACAGGAAATGCTCCTAAAGGTCACTCAGCTCAGGCCTGTTCCCTAAACTTCTCCAATGTCAGCAATCAGCAAAAGAGACTAGTGTATCCGGAAAGCATAAATATCAGCTATGCTCTCACCAGACAAATCAAAAACAGAGGTAATGGAAGAGCTGAAAGGGACACTGTCTGTGAGTGAGGGTGGGTGGGTGAAAGGGAAAAGCAGGACTGCTGCAGGAGCTTGGGCACCTAGAGGTGAGTGGCAGCCCTCAGCACACTTGCCTTCTACTATGGATGTTCACATTCCGAGGCCCTGAAGGGTCAGTCTTCAACATATGAAATTTTAGGATTCATCTCTCATAACACATCCCAACATTTTCTCAGTTACTGACAGGTATTTACCTAGTGGTTCAAAACTCCTCACTCCCTCCATCATTAGCTGATCTAATTGCTTCCGCCTTCAAAATACATCCCAAATATGACCACTCGCATGACCTTTCCTAGAAGGTGATTGTTCAACCATGATGCTCTCTCCTGGAGGACTTTAAAGCTTCCAGCTGGTCTTGGTAACATTCTTCCCCCAGCTCATCCCGTATCAGTCTCCTCACAACAATCAGAGTGATCATTTAAAAGTAGAAATTAGGTCATATCACTTTTGTGCTTCAAATCCCCTGATTTTCCTTCTGCACTTATGATAAGATCCACATTTCATCCTTCAGCTCTTTCACATCCACATGGCTCACTCTTTTTTGAATACCAGGAAGCTCTCTGCATGGAACAGAAAGTAGAATCTTCTTCAGCTTCACCATCCTCTAGTTTGCTTGGAGCACTAAAGATGATTTGCCAAGAAAGATAAACATTGGCAGAGGGGATAAACTTCTCTGAGAGTCAGTGAGTTGCATTGAGTCACTGGTGTCTGGCAGTGTTGCAAATTAGAAGAATTATTGTATTAATTGCACCAACTAAGCAATCTAACAATACAGTTAGCAAATAAACATAATAGTCTCTGAGATTTCAGCTTGCTTTGACTTGTCTAAAAATTTTATTGACACTATTATGGTGGTCTTCTATTTTTTTTTATTTGATGCTGATCCATAAATATATATTATATATTTCACAATTAATTTAGCATATTTATTTATTTATTTTTGAGATGGTATCTTGCTCTGTCGCCCAGGCTGGGGTGCAGTGGTGCAATCTCAGCTCACTGCAACCTCTGCCTCCTGGGCTAAAGCGTTTCCCCTGCCTCAGTCTCCCAAGCAGCTGGGATTACAGGCACCCGCCACCCCGCCCAACTAACTTTTTGTACTTTTAGTAGAGACGGGGTTTTACCATGTTGCCCAGGCTGGTCTTGAATTTCTGACCTCAGGTGATCCACCCCCCCTCAACCTTCCAAAATGCTGGAATTACCAGGCATGAGCCACCGCGCCCAGCCAATTTAGCGTATTTCTGCTCTTTCCACCTATCCTAACCAAATTGGTTATAATAGAAAACTTTGGTTAAGCATTTACTATATTCCATTTAATCATCAAAACCATTTTATTAGGGAGATACGATTGTTAGTATTACCTTAATTTTATAGATGACATGACTTAGGTACATATCGAAGTTCTCATAAATGTAGTAAGTTGAATAGAAGGCAGTCAGTTCTCAGAGCTTTCTGTGCTCCACTACTTACTTGCTGTTCATTTATTCATTTCGTTACTACAGTGCGAGAGGGAATGAGGCTCACAGAAGAAACATATGTTCTCGTATTAGGAAATTATCAAAGTTAAACTTTCCTAACACTTTAACAGGTGAAGTGAGAAATATTTTTTTTCTGAGTAAATACGTTTGTTTTAAATCATAAGCTCATTTACATAGGCTTCCTGTAACCCATTTTCCTCTTGCCTTCATATAAAGACACTCATACGATTAATTCCTTTTCTGGGGGCGGATTACGAAAACCCTGTCAATGTAGATGCTCTATGTGCTTTCTTAATATACACTACATGCATTTTTCTGGTAAGCCATGTTAGCATTGGCAAAATTTGTGCATACCCTTTTAAATGGACCAAACGTTGATTCTAATCATAATGAATCTAACATTTTAGAAATCTGCGAGAGACCGGTCTGAGATTTGTCTATAAAGGGATAAATTTGTATACCAGTTGCACAAATTTCAGTCTTCTATCTGAGAGTGTCTCCTGTGTCCTGGCCCCAGAGCTGGTGTTACTGAAACATGTCAGGGTCACTGGTCTCATTGTCTAAGGTGTTATCCGAGCTCATGGTCTCAGGAC
The DNA here is from genome assembly GCF_003255815.1 of Theropithecus gelada. Taxonomy (NCBI): domain Eukaryota; kingdom Metazoa; phylum Chordata; class Mammalia; order Primates; family Cercopithecidae; genus Theropithecus; species Theropithecus gelada. The sequence goes on along the minus strand of NC_037679.1, from coordinate 93,863,506 downwards.
CAAGAAAATTAAGGAGTGTGGACACAAAGGGTGAGGCTGGAGCAAAAGTTTAATACACCAAAGAAGAAAGCTCTCTGCAGTGGAGAGGGGAGTCAAAGTGGATTGCCATTTTTACAGTTGAATCCAAGAGCTTTTATAGAAAACTTCTCTCATCTCAGTAGCTATTTTTCTTATCTATAAAATTGCCTGCACAGTTCTTAGGTATGTATGTAGTTGTGTATGTAGTTGTGGATATGTCTTATGTATGTGTGTAGTTATGTATGTAGTTGTGGATATGTCTCTAGACAAGCACAAAGTGCAGCTTTTTGTTTGTATACTTGTGTGTTTGTTTTAAGTAAGCCCCCTTGCTCCCTCTGCAAGTGCCACGGAGCCCACTGGGTACATACGGCTTCTATGCCAGACTTTGCTACCTTGCCTGATTCTCTGTGGCTTATCTGGGCAGGCGCACCCTAGCTGTGATTTTTTGTGCAGGGAGCTTCTGCAGTCTGTTTTTCCCCAAGTTGCTCTGTTTTTCTGGTAGCTGTGTTTTTTCAGGCAGGCAACGTTTCCAAGGACCAGCCTTATCTGTTTACCTAAATGATATTTTATTTTCTTCCCCCTCATTACTTCCTCAGTGGTTGGGGCTGAAAAGGAGTGCTAACCAGCCTAAAGTCAAGTGTCTGCCTTAGCAATGCCAGGGGGAATTCTAAAATTTTCAATTGCTCCTTCTCTGAGTTCATAGAGAAATATAATCACAACTTCCTTTAGAAGATACAAAGGAACATACATCTGTCTCACATTTTTATTAAAATGTACAAACAAGTAAGCTACTATTTTTAAAAGAGGGATTTTGTTAAAGTGACTAATAAATGACTCACTTTGTTTAGGTAAACATGTATGTTTTATCTTAGAAGAAAGCTTTTGCCCCTCCTGCTTAAGAACCATAAATTGGTCCGGTGCGGTGGCTCAGGCCTGTAATCCCAGCACTTTGGGAGGCCGAGGCGGGTGGATCACGAGGTCAGGAGATCGAGACTATCCTGGCTAACACGGTGAAACCCCGTCTCTACTAAAAATACAAAAACAGCCGGGCGTGGCGGTGGGCGCCTGTAGTCCCAGCTACTCCTGAGGCTGAGGCAGGAGAATGGCTTGAGCCCGGGAGGCGGAGCTTGCAGTGAGCCGAGATCCCGCCACTGCACTCCAGCCTGGGGGACAGAGCGAGATTACGACTCAAAAATACAAAGCAAAACAAATAAACAAACAAAAAAAAAACCCCATAAATTACTACCATATTTGGTTGATTTCAAAGTGCACATTTTTGTTTATGTAACATCTTGGAAATTGGGATGTGTGGCACATTGTATTTTCCAAAGATGGTCACAAAAGTCTTTTTCATCTTATATTATCTTCTTACAATGGGACCTTACACCGTCTCTGGAAGGGGTGAGGTGTGATTTCACCCCCCTTCCACTTGGGTGGAACTTTGTTACTGCCGTGACCAACAGAATATGTCAGAAGTGATGCTTTGTGTCTTTTGCGTTTAGATCACAAAAATGTCTTGCAATTTCAGCTGGTTCTCTAAAGAAACGACCACATGCTACGAGGAAGTCCATGCTGTGAGGCAGAGGTGTAAAATTTGTTTTTAAAAATAATTGAATACATCACTGTCCCCAAACAATGTAGAATAACCAAGTTTTCTTACGTGATTGTACTATTATATGAATCGTATATTGCATTTCTATACGTGGATGGTTATATAACTAAAGATGTATTCATCATTCGTTTGTACCTAGCATGGTGATATTTTAGAGGCCTTAGCTCTTTTTGTACTTACAATAGCCTCTCAATTATTTTTGCATGATGTTTACCCTTCTGAGGAGGGAATTAAATTTTTAATATGATTGAGTATTGTTCCCAAAGTCACATAATTTATAGATATAAGCAGAGTTCAGAAATTCTATGAAGAGAGAGAGAAAGAGAGAGACAGAGAATGATAGGATAACCTTACTCATCAGAACAATTTAAAATACATATATCCAATTAATAAAATGCATAGGATTCAATTGAAGAAGAAAGATCAAACTTTGATGAAGATTATACACTATAATCTGAATACATATAAGTTTCTGGATAGGGAAATGCACTATTCCAAAAGCACCAATTTTCCAGGTGTTCCTGTGTAAATTGATTGCAACACTATACTCTCTTCATGTCTGGTTTTGGCTTTTTCTGATTCACAGATTTTCAGTGTGTCATCCCAGGTTCACAGTTTTGTTGTATTTGTTGTTTACTGTCATTGCCTCTTTAATCCTCCACGTGGATGGGTGCTTCTTTATTATAGTTGTTTAGGGACATGGGAAAAGGGCAGAAATAAGTACATGTGTTCAATGCACTGTGCATTCCAATACCCTTAGGATTAAAGGGCAAATATTACAGTTGCAAACAGCTTCATCAAGTGACCCATGTGCTTACTTTCTTTCTTTTTAAGTGTATTCAAGTTACTTTAAAAGACAGGCTGCTATTACCTGTGTTTCTAATTCTAACAGAAGAGTCTGCAGTCTTTTCTCACTGGCTGCATTAAAGAGAACATGACCGTGAGTTTACAATCAGATGGCTATTTTTCAAAGGTTACTGAATAAACTCAACCTATCTTTGCAATCCTAGAAACAATTTTAAGTGACAAATAGCTTTTTATATGCTAATAGGCTAACAAATACAGTTTTATATAACAAAAGTACACAGTTTGAAGTCTACCAGTTAACCATGTTTAGAACTACCAAAACAAATGTCTCTATATGATAAGAAACACTTTAAAACGGGCGTGGGAGGTTGGTGGTTCACACCTCTAATCCCAATACTTTGGGATGCCAAGGCTGGTGGATCACTTGAGGTCAGGAGTTAGAGACCAGCCTGGTCAACATGGTGAAACCCTGTCTCTACTAAAAATACAAAAATTAGCCAGATGTGGTGGTGTCCGCCTGTAATCACAGCTACTTGGGAGGCTGAGGCAGAAGAATTGCTTGAACCAGGGAGGTAGAGGTTGCAGTGAGCCCAGATTGCACCACTGCATTCCAGCCTGGATGACAGAATGAGACTGCATCTCAAAAAAAAAAGAAGAAAAAAGAAAATATTTTGTGTCTATTAGTTAATAGACATGGATAGAAACTCAAGTTTATAAGGCACATAAAGAGTTTGAATTTAACTCAAATTTTCACTCAATATTTTTTAGCTAAACCTAGTCTATACTCAAGTTTTCCTGATTGTCTGAAACATGTCTTTTTTAGTTTTATTGAACAATTGAAGGCTTACTTAAATGAGCATCCAAACAAGATTGACATATTGCATTTGATCAGATTTGAATTACCTATGAAGCAAAAGAAACTAGAACTTTGGGTTCCTGCATCTGCACAGGCCCCTTTCAAGACCCTGTTTAGACTGAACAGAAAACAAGTATTTAAAAGCTTTAAGAACTAGCAGTAGTCCTCTTTCTGCCCACTCCTCCACTCAAGCTTCCATCATTATTCATTTTTCTGTCTGCCACTTACTCACAGGGTCATCAGATTTCAATGCCTTCTGCTTCTCAAAGCACACCTCAATACTTTCAGGCATGTTTGAAGTTTATTTGAAAAGAAGACTTGGCCCTCACTTACAGAAGCAAATTTCTAACTAATTGGATTCTTATGGCTACAAATAATGGCTATCTTCTAGCACTGCTCTTAATGTACTGTGGAGTTGCAGATTTTAGATGGAGGAATCTAGAAATTTTACTTTCGTGGTGCCTGAAAGGCCTATTAAAATGAGGTTGATTGTATGGCTTTAAATTCTTATTCTTCCACTTCATGTATCCTTTGCAAAACATACTCCCTGCAGAGCTGCAGAATGGTGTCCTCCCTCAGTATTTACAGGGTTCCTACTTCCCAATATGGAATGAGTGGTCAGTGTTAGTTATGTCTTCCTTACTTTACAACCCTTGGAGGAGTCAGGAAAATTCTCACTCTAGACTACAAGAGTAAGAAGCAGCTTCATGGCCCAAATCCATCTGGTCATTTCTCCTAGTGTCCTAGCCCCACCTCTTTGCACACCTGCCTGTTGAGAGATGGTGCTGACTATGGCAATCACCAACACAGGAAGATTCTTTGATTTTAATAAGAAGAATAATTTCCCTGGAGGTTTTAACCTTTGAAGGAAGACATTTATTCCTTTATTGAGAGTATATGTCACTGCAGGTTATTTGGAAGAGCACATGACTGGAACACCAGGTAGGGCCATAGATTATTGTATTTTTTCTTTATTCCTGGGCTTTGATTTTCTTGGGAGGGATTCCAGAACAGACTTAAATGGGACTCTAAAACTCTGCCCCCATGTTGCACCCTTCTGTATGAATTCATTCTCACATTGCTATAATGAACTACCTTAGACTAAGTAACTTATAAATAAAAGAGATTTAATTGGCTCATAGTTCCATAGGCTGTACAGGAAGCATGGCTGGGGGAGGTCTCAGAAAACTTACAATCGTGGCAGAAGCAAAGGGGAAAACGGCAAGTCCCACATGGCTGGAGCAGGAGGAAAAGTGCTACACACTTACAAAAAAAACAGATTTCATGAGAACTCACTACCATGAGAACAGCAAGGGGGAAACCGCCTCCATAATTTAATCAGCTTCTACCAGGCGCCGCCCCAACATGTGGGGATTACAATATGACATGAGATTTGGGTGAGGACGCAGAGCCAAACCATATCAATTTCTTACCCAGGTATCATGTTCGCTTAGCTAAGTCCGTTCTTGGGGAGAAGACAGAATATGGGGCTAGCTCATGATGACACGTCCAGTTCACTTGCTGCTCTTAGGAACCTCTGAGTATGAGTGGGCCAAGTCTTTAAGCAAATCCTTCTCAGGGAGTCTTTTTGCACTCTATATCCATTGTTAGGATATTAGCCCTGGCAAAGTGCCTTGGCAGGTAAGAGAGGGACAATTTTGATGCCACAGACTCAGTGGAATCTTTTATTAATATATTAACACTGGAGAAAGCTGATGACAGAATGCTAGACCTATGTTGAATAATTCTTACTGTAAGTGAATCAAACCGTTTCTTAATTGCAGATCAACCCAGTGCCTGCACAATCAGCAGAGTCCATTTCAATGCCTGTTTGGGATTTGCATCCTCTTGCCCCGGTATCTTTTTTTGTTGTTGTTGTTGTTATACTTCAAGTTCTAGGGTACATGTGCACAACGTGCAGGTTTGTTACATATGTATACACGTGCCATGTTGGTGTGCTGCACCCATTAACTCATCGTTTACATTAGGTATATCTCCTAATGCTATCCCTCCCCCCTCCCCCCTCTCCACAATAGGCCCCAGTGTGTGATGCTCCACTTCCTGTGTCCAAGTGATCTCATTGTTCAATTCTCACCTATGAGTGAGAATAAGCGGTGTTTGGTTTTCGGTTCTTGCGATAGTTTGCCGAGAATGGTGGTTTCCAGCTGCATCCATGTCCCTACAAAGGACCCGAGTTCATCCTTTTTTATGGCTGCATAGTATTCCATGGTGTATATGTGCCACATTTTCTTAATCCAGTCTGTCACTGATGGACATTTGTGTTGATTCCAAGTCTCTGCTATTGTGAATAGTGCCGCAATAAACACATGTGTGCATGTGTCTTTATAGCAGCATGATTTATACTCCTTTGGGTATATACCCAGTAATGGGATGGCTGGGTCAAGTGGTATTTCTAGTTCTAGATCCTTGAGGAATCGCCACACAGTCTTCCACAATGGTTGAACTAGTTTACAGTCCCACCAACAGTGTAAAAGTGTTCCTATTTCTCCACATCCTCTCCAGCACCTGTTGTTTCCTGACTTTTTAATGATTGCCATTCTAACTGGTGTGAGATGGTATCTCATTGTGGTTTTGGTTTGCATTTCTCTGATGGTGAGTGATGATGAACATTTTTTCATGTGTGTGTTGGCTGTGTGAATGTCTTCTTTTGAGAAGTGTCTGTTCATATCCTTTGCCCATTTTTTGATGGGGTTGTTTGTTTTTTTCTTGTAAATTTGTTTGAGTTCTTTGTAGGTTCTGCATATTAGCCCTTTGTCAGATGAGTCGATTGCAAAAATGTTCTCCCATTCTGTAAGTTGCCTGTTCACTCTGATGGTAGTTTCTTTTGTTGTGCAGAAGCTCTTTAGTTTAATTAGATCCATTTGTCAATTTTAGCTTTTGTTGCCTTTGCTTTTGGTGTTTTAGACATGAAGTCCTTGCCCATGCCTATGTCCTGAATGGTATTACCTAGGTTTTCTTCTAGGATTTTTATGGTTTTAGGTCTAACATTTAAGTCTTTAATTCATCTTGAATTAATTTTCATATAAGGAGTAAGGAAAGGATCCAGTTTCAGTTTTCTACTTATGACTAGTCAATTTTCCCAGCATCATTTATTAAATAGGGAATCCTTTCCCCATTTCTTGTTTTTGTCAGGTTTGTCAAAGATCTGATGGCTGTAGATGTGTAGCATTATTTCTAAGGGCTCTGTTCTGTTCCATTGGTCTATATCTCTGTTTTGGTACCAGTACCATGCTGTTTTGGTTACTGTAGCCTTGGAGTATAGTTTGAAGTCAGGTAGTGTGATGCCTCCAGCTTTGTTCTTTTGGTTTAGGATTGTCTTGGCAATGCGGGCTCTTTTTTGGTTCCATATGAACTTTAAAGCAGTTTTTTCCAATTCTGTGAAGAAAGTCATTGGTGGCTTAATGAGGATGGCATTGAATCTATACATTACCTTGGCGCCCCCAATATCTTACTAGAGATTTCACACCATTTTCAATGTTCATCTTAATGCACAAAAAAGTCTAAACTTGACTCTTGCTGATATCAGCATCTGTATCAGCAAGGGAACGTTGCAATCCCTTTCCTCCCTATTTATCTTCCAAGCCCAATTGCCTTGATTTTCTGTCACCAAATAAGCATAAGATCAACAAGGCCTCTCTCTTGTTTTTCAAAATTCCTTCATTTCTCTCTTTCTAAAAAGTGGATTCCAAATGAATCCATAGAATCTTATCGAAGGGACAGCCCAAGGAAAATTTATCAGTCTTTCTGATGCATTGAACATATTATTCAGTTGTAAACTCTAAAGCCTAGCGACTCTGAAACAGGAGGTCCAGTTTTAATATTTCATCTCACTACTGACCTTTTTGGAAGCCCCAAAGTAGTTTCTTCACACAGTAAAATGGATGGCTGGGCAGAATGTGAATATCTTATTGAAGGCATAAGAAGAGGGAGAGAAGATAAAGAATTACATCTAAAGAAATTAAGTCACATGGCTAAGGTCACTGTAGTAAATGAGGAAAAATTAATTTGATCTTCTGAGCATTCCTTCTCTTCTCTTCGTAATTCCAGTTTAACTGGATGTTGTTTTCAATTTAGAAAATATAGCAAATTGTTCATTAGCCATGAGTATCACTCTGCTATCCACCACTTTCTAAGAAGACACTTATCTTTAGAACAAGGCTAATACTAAATTACAGGAAATTGAGTAATTGTGGGAAACTAGAGAAGCATAGTATGTATAATGGGTCTCACTCAGTTAGATCCACCTGTCAAGGCTGAGTCCCTTTCTGGAGTCTCTAGAAAAGAACCCATTTTTTGTCCACATTCCTTGGCCCTCTTCCATCTTCAATGCCAGCAATAGCCAGTTGAGCCTCCCATCACATCACATCACATCGCCCTGGCACTGGCTCTTCTGCTTCCCTCTTCTACATTTAACAACCTTATGGTTACATTGAGTCCACCTGGATAATCCAGGATAACCTCTCTAAATTCAGGTCAGTTGATTGGCAGATGTAATTTCCATTTGTCATGTAAGTTAACATAGTCACTTGTCGGAGAATTAGGAAGTGTGTGACTTCTGGAGGCCATTAATCTTCATAGCACACACAGGATGGATATCTTACCCCTCTAGACGTGGTTTGGTTCAGTGCGAGTTGGAGAGACTCACCCAGGCTGCTTCCAGATATTTGCATGAGAACATGAATGAGTTTATGTATAATTAGTTGTTATACAAATATTTGTGATTTAAAGTATATATCTATGCAAAAGTGTAAATCACAAACTGAGATGGCAAAAATTGACTTTCAGTAACTATTGACATTTAATGCATTTTTTGATATTTTTGAGCCATCTTATTTTTTGTTTTTTATTTATACTACTTTTGATTGTTTTCTTTTTCCTGCTCTCCTATGGGGCCCTTGAAAATGTTTTATAATTCTATTTTAGTTGATCTGTGTAGCTTTTGAGTGTATCTCTCTGAACAGCATTTTTAGTGATTCTTGTATGTATTCGTTTACATGTACATAGCTTGTCATAGTCTAGTGGTGTACACTTTTTAACAGTTTTAGTGAAGTAAGGGAACCTTACATCCCTTTATAATTTTTAGGTCAAAGTTAATTTATTATTTTTCAGTTTTGTAGGTCAGAAATCTGAACTGGGGTTCACTGAGTTACATTCATGTGTCAAGGCTGAGTTCCTTCCTAGAGGCTCTAGAGAAGAATGTCATTTCATTTCCACATTTCCTGTCTCTCTTCCATCTTCAGTGTTAGCAATGGTCGGTTAAAACATATGAAGAAAATTCAAGTGAAAAAGGAAGATATGTTGTGTTTGCCCACTTTCCCCCTTTCTGTTATTTTTACTTCATTCTTGATGTTCCACAAATTCCTCTTCTATTCTTTCCTTTATGTTTAGAGAACTTCATTTGGCCATTACTTAAAGATAGGTTTGTTGGAAAGAAATTCACCTAGGTTTCTAGCTTTTCTTTTTTTCTTAGAATGCCTGGATTTCCATTGAAGATAAACCTCTGGTAGACCATTTCTTCCTTTGAGCACTTTAAATGTTTGTGCTCCTTTCTACTGTTATTTCTGGTGATAATAACCATTGTTATTCATATTGTATTTTCCCTGTGACTATGATGTCATTTCCTTCTTACTGCTTTCAAGATTTTGTCTTTAATTTTCAGAAATTGGACAATGATGTTCCCTGGCACGGATTGCATTGGTTGTACTCCGGTTGGGATTTGCTCAGCTTCTTGAATCTATAGGTTGATGCCCTTTACCATGTTTGGAAAATTTTTTACTGTTATTTCTCTGAGTCCTCTTTCAACATCAACCTCTTTGGTCTGTTTTTCTGAAACTCAGAATGCATGAATAGTACATCATTTGTTGTAACCTTTCATATTCATGATATGATGTATAATTTTTTTAATCATTTTACCCTGTATTGTTTAGAGTATATGATTTCTATTGACCAACCTCAAGAATACTGTCTTTCCTCCATCATTTCCTTTATGCTATTTATCACACCCAATAAAGGTGTTTTTAGACATTATATTTTTCATTTCTAAAATATCTGTTTTCTTATTTTATATAATTCCTATTTTTCTGCTGACAAATTTTTCCTTTCTATTCATTTTGAGTGTCTATGTTGACTTCATGAAGGATGGGTATAACAGCTCCTATAAAGTCTTTGGTCATTTTAATACCTAAGTCATTTCAAGGTTGTTATTTTTTGATTGTTTCATTCCTTGAGAAATGGTCAATTTTTTTGTGAGTTGTCTTAAGTACATTGAGTAATTTTCTATTTTATCTTGCACAAAGGGATTTTCTCTGTTTGCAATACACAGAAAACCCAATAAGGGTAGGTTTGGACATTGTGGGTGAAGGCACTCATGGTAAATTATGCTCCACCCACTGACTCAAATGGCCAGGGAGTTTGTCCCACTAACATTTTCGGTGCTTTTCCCTAGATCAATCTTTCTGGCACTTATGAGCTAATATGTTAAGTATTTAATATCACACCATACACACAGATATAAAGACAACAAAAAACAGTGCATCAAATGGGTCCAAAAGGCCCTATCCACAAAGTCTTCCTAACTTTGGGGGTGTGTGTGTGTGTGAGTGTGTGTGTGTGTGTGCACTGTTTGTTCAATCCTCACCAGTTGAACTCAGGCCCTTCTTTTTCCTTTTCCTTTCTAAACCTGCTTATTAGAGGCTATCACACTAGCCAGGAGGCCCTGCTATCTTCTATTTGAGTATTTATAGAATGTAGAAAAATGAGGGTAAACTATAAAGAATGACTGGAGGCCTGCATGGTGCAGTGACTCATGCCTGTAATATCAGTACTTTGAGAGGCAGAGGTGGGAGGACTGCTTAAAGCCAGGAGTTCTAAACCAGCGTAGGTGACATAGTGAGACTCCTCTGTCTTTAAAAAACATTAAAACATTATCCAGGCATGATGTTGTGTGCTTGTTGTCCTAGTCATTTGGGAGGTTGAGGTGGGAGGAAAAGAAGGGAAGGGATGAGAAGGGTATGGCAGGGGAGGGGAGGGTTGGCTTTCTTTTTTTTTCCCTCTTGGCTTCTTGCCCTTCTTTCTAGCGTGCCTCCCAGTAGGGACTCTTGTATCTCCTCACATGCTATTGTCCTCCATCCCTCAGCACCCCTTCCCCCAACCCCCAGAACCAAGTAGAATGGTGATTTGTACACATATATCCAGCAGGGGTATACTAATTTGAGTCCCTACTCTCCTTGAAGCTTTGCAATATGTTGGGATGGTTCTGTAGGGACTTTGGTGTCCTTTGGGTCAGGAAGATCTCAGGCCCAGCCCGAATCCCTAAAGCAATTGACATCAGAATAGAGGTAAAGAAGTTATCAGGAAATATAGAGAAAGTGTCTTCAGGCCAGTATGCAAGACACATTTAAAGCATTATTGCCACTACTCAATTGTTAACTGAATAATCATCTGAATGTAACAACTTTGGGAGATCTTTAATATTTCTATCTAAAGTTATCTGGAGAAAAGAGCAAAATCTGTAAGTGTCACTTGGAAGTCTGTTTCAGTTCTCCCATGTGGTACTCAGTTTTCAAAAACTTCCCAATCCTACTCATTAATGAGCAACATAATGGAAGAATATTTATTTACCAATTACAAACATTTTATTCAACATGTTAGCTACCAGTTCCCATGGACTTTCAGCAAATCCTATTAATCAGCTTGTAGGATCCTTCACTTTCTCCTCCAAAGGCCAGGTCTTTGGGCCGTGTTCCATCCCTGTTGCCAAAATTATTATAAGCTAGTAACTTAGCTTGTCACTTGTTATACTTGCAGAAGGCACAAGATGGTTTATTATTTATAGAAGTGCTAGCAGTAGCTAGAGGAACATCATCATACTGTTTCTTCAAACTTCAGTCCCCTACAGGTATAAGATTAGAACCCAATGTCACATGTGCCTGTAGTGGTGTCCATCAAAAGAGAAATCTCAAAAATAGGAAACTCTGGTCTTAAAAACTTTGGTCACTGCAAGTAACTTGTCCATCTTTCCTTCTGAGGAAGAAAAGAGACTTTAGCTTTACACTGGAATGTAAGCAAATATCTCTGGAGAGAAGAAGAGATGTATCTTTAAACAAGTCTGCCTTCTGACCAAGAGGGATACACTATTTCTAAATCCCAAGGCTCTTTGCCATGACCTGGTCTTGGGCAAAGTGAATGAGACTCCTAGGGCACAAAATGTAAGAAGGCATTCAATTGGTTGCAGGGTCCTAAAACCAAGTGGCTCCTCAAACTTTGCACCCTGCGTGCCTTGCTCACCTGATCCTAGTTGAGGCCCTTCTGTTTGCTCATCAAACGTACCGTTTGCTCATAAGATAAGACCTAGACCATGCAGAAGTGCAATACATTCATGGAGAACTTTTTTCCCAACATCCATCCCTAAGACCAAGATTACACAGTTGTCCAAGATTGTAGAGTATTCTGAATATAGCATCTATTTTCTTCCTGGACAGAACTAAATCCATCAGAAGTAATGTTTAAAGAACTGTTTCTTTCTTTTGCATGCAATTTGTTTTTCTTTTAGATTAAGAGATGAGTCCAGAGGTAAGGGGGACAGGAGGAGGACTGTGACATCATGGATGACACTATCCTTTGAGAGCACCGGAGCAGTTAGAAAAGACTGAAAGAGTAATCTTATTTCATAAGGGGTATGCCATTTTATGATTTAAATTAAGTCTGTGATTGTCACTTAGCAAAATTGCTAAAATCATTATCAGAATATCATGAGAGGAGGAAGAAAGAGAAGTAAAATATAAAACCGTTTTGGAGGTAAATAGAAGACCACCATAAACAAGCTATCTACAGAATTATGGGGCTTAGGAATTCACAGTACCCTAAAAACAAGAACACAGCTTTGAGCATTTCTATACTCTAATTTTTAAAAATTAAGTATATTTTGTGAATTTTTCACCCACAAATTATTTTAACTGGAAGCCGTCACAGCTCGCTAATCAGCAGTTGGTGAAGGACTAAAGCAGCCCAAATCTTTCCTGTCTCAGAGTAAGGCCTGCTCGGGAGCAAGTGTGAGCTGGGGCTGTATGTGCAGAAATCAGAGCCTAAGTATGGTAAGTTGGACATTTCAGAGATAAGGAAGGCAGCTGGTCTGTGTGAAATCTTGTATCAATAACTAATTTTATTTTTTCAGTCGTAATTATGGAATTTGTGCTTTTCATTATTATATCTTCATAGACCATGATTTTTAACTTTAGATCAATTTACATTTTATGCCAGATAATTCTGTTGCGAGGGGCTGTCATGTGCATTGTGAGATATTTAGCAGCATCCTTGTCCTCGTACAGTTACCAGGTAAAATACAGGGTGTGTCAGTTCAATTTGAATTTCAAACAAGCAGCAAATAATTGTCATGGTCTGTGTATCCAATTATCACAACGCTGCAGGTCTGTAATTGGTTCTCCATGGCACACTTATATCATGATGTAAACTTATATTATGGTTATCACAAGCAATACTTATTTATAAATTTATTCTTCATGTTTTTTTGGTTTGTTTGTTTTTTTTTTTGTTTTTTTGTTTTTGTCTGAAGTGTAAATTTAACTGGGCCTCCTATATTTTTATTTGCTAAATCTGGTAACATTACAATAGATGCGAGCAGCATCCCTCCTTAACTGAAAATGTCTCCAGGCATTATTAAATGTCCCCTAGGGGGCAAAATTGCCCTGTGTTGAGAACCACTGTCCTAAAGGGATGACATCCTCTGCACTTGGAAATCTCATGGTCTGTTCTCTGGATAGTTTAATTTTATTCACACATTTAAAATTTCATTTTAGGCCTGCAACGTCCAGGTTATTTTTCTAGGGTTTACTTTTTGTTCTATTGATTACTGTATAATTGACTTTTTAAACTACTTTCTGCAATGTTGAAAATTTGTCTTTTGACTTTACTGCTGAAAACTGTATTATTTCCTTGCGATATATTCTTTCCTTTTTTAGAGAGAACATGATTGCTCTTCAAAATCTGCTTCCAATTATTTCATTTTAAGTATTTATTACTGTTTATCTTAAACTTGCAATTTTGTTCTTTTATTTAACCTGCTGTTTTTACATGCTTTTTAATTACATTTTTAAGAGGGGACGTTCTTACTAAATTTAATTCTGTAAACTGACTGGCTGTCCCTGATTTGTTTTTCTTTTCAAATCTTTATTTATTTTTCTTTCTTTACATAGTGACTTTCATAGAATGAGATCCTGTATTTGTTACTATCTTCTGAGCCTTCTATATTTTTATTTACTAAACCTGGTAACTCTGCACTAGATGCCAGCAGCAGTCCTCCAATATTGCTTACTTAAAATCTTACTGATTTTTTAATATGTGTCCTTGCCTTCCTTACACAGTTAACCAATTGAGTAAAATTTTATTGTTACTCCAAAGATTCAGATTCTAGAGTCCAAGTCTGTTGTACATGGTCAAGATTGTAACATTTTTGATGGTCAATGTTGCTTAGTGTTTTTAACTGAAAATATGAATGGAATACGGTTTATATTTGGAAATAACTCTTAGTGATGTGCGTTTCGATTGACTTTGTTTCATATCCTCCAAGTTTTCACTAAGCTGTAGACTCTACTAATTATTTTCATTTGAGTTTTCCTTCCTAGTTTTAAATTATCAATGGATCATCATTTTTAGGATAGGAACTAAATCTGTATGTGTTTATACATGTAACTCTGATTTTATGTACACTCTATACACATAAATGTATATTATAATTATTGATGTATTTCTATTCTATTCTAATGCTTATATAACATATTAATAAAATTTAATAATAATCTATTATATTGTTCACAGTGCCTAATGTAAAATGTATTATCAATACATTAGAATTTTACTATTCAATACATAATCTCCATATATGGTGCAAACAAGGTAGCAATCTTTTCTGCTCAATTTAAATCTGCAAGTATTTTCAATAATGCTCAATATATCATAGAATATAATGAGAAAAGAAGAGGTAGGTGAAAGAGACAAATGTGTAGCCCTCCTGTTCTTCTTCCTTTTGTTTTCTCAGAATATCATCACTCATATCAGGCATGCTTATAAAAATGAGAGATTATGTCCTTTTTGGCATATTTCATCTTCTTTAGGACACAAAGAGAAGCTTGCTTCAGTTTGCTGTCATGTAAAATTAGAAGACATGAATGGCCAGATGGATGGAAAAATAGCAGCACACTACTAAAAGTCCTTGCCACAACGCTGTCTAGAATAGGATAAGCCAATGTTAGTATGATACTGATGAACTGATGCACAGTAGAGGAGTAGAAATGAAATTATAGCTTTTATAGGTCTTACATGGGCTTCTGTGCTGGAATCCCTGGAATAAACACCGTGTAGCTTCATCTGTCTGGTGTGGCTCCATAAGGACAGGAGTAAGAGAAAAATGGAGGCCAGTGTTTCCACAAAAGGAAGGATGAACATCCTCTGAAGGAGAAACAGAGAAGTGAAATCATGCATGGTCTCCATATAGTTAAATGTCAAGTTGCCTTTTATTATTACCCATTCTTGGATTAAACTATTTATTATTTCTTTCAAAATGAAAGTTGTGCAGAAAGAGATCATTGCCTCTAGTACAATAAAAAGAAGCACCTTGTGAATTCTCTATTTCATACAGAGGAAAATGGGTTTGGAGAAGTTGGCTACCTTGAAGAAATGGAAGACACTGAGGTGGCTGGTACAGTATAGGCAGAAATAGTTGGATCCTGTCCAGAGAATGTCAAAACTTACTGCAAGATTCTTAGAATCAGGCATTTTCTCATAGCCTATATTGAAAGAGATAGCTAAAATTGTTTCCACAGGAAACATATCCTGGAGATGGCCAAGCAGTTGAGAATAAAATCAATCAGGGAGACCTTTCAGTTCCTGGTTCAATGATGTTTACCAATACAATGAATCCATTTCCCACAATCCCCATTATGAATTATACAACAGGAACTATTATAAACAATGCCTCCTGAATGCTTGACATGCCTGTACATAGTGAATGTCTGCCTTCAATACACCATTGACTGATTGATTCTAGCTGCACTCTTATAGATTTATGTATCCGAAGGAGTGACTTCTTTCTGTTTTTTTGATGGCCATTGGTGGAGTCTGGAGAGATCCAAGGTGTGCTCTAAAATTAGATTTCAACTAAATTGTAAAATATACAAGTTTTTTCCCCCCCCCTTGAAGGTATCAGCTAGTGATTTTCAAGGCAAATATTATATTCCCTGCTGCTATTGACTCTGGTTATATTTTACATGGAAAGTTCTGCATTCAAATTTGAACTCCGATTTGTTAACATGCAAAATTAAAGTAGATTCTCCTTTATAGTTCTATAATGCCATCCTTTGCTTAAAAATTATTCATTTGTGTGATGTATCCCTTTGATTCAGCTATCACCCTGGGCTAGAAACTCTAAGCCCCCATCTAGAAAAATGCAGTATATCTTTAGAGTTTATGATCAGCATATTTCTTCATTGTCAACCTCACCAATACAGATTGATTAAAAAATATGCAAGTTTAAGAAAATGGAGAAAACAGCTCTCTGATATAATACCAAAATCTTTTAGAGAGTATGGAAGTTTTAGGCTGGGCGCAGTGGCTCATGCCTGAAATCCCAGCACTTTAAGAGGCCGAGGCAGGTGGATCACCTGAGGTCAGGAGTTCGAGACCAGCCTGGCCAACATGGTGAAACCTCGTCTCTACTAAAATACAGAAATTAGCTGGGCGTGGTGGCGTACACCTGTAATCCCAGTTACTTGGGAGCCTAAGGCAGAAGAATCATGTGAACCCGGAGGCAGAGGTTTCAGTGAGCCAAGATCACGCCATTGCACTCCAACCTGGGTGACGGAGTGAGATCTGTCTCAAAAAAAAAAAAAAAAAAAAGGGAGTATGGAAGTTTTAAAACATATGATATATACTTTGGCACTTATTCTATTGATATCTTAGGAGTCTGTGTACTCTCGCCTTCAATCTAGAATGGCTTGTGACTAATTCAGCTAATAAAAATGCTATAAGAATTCTGAAGCTAAATCATAAAAAACTATGCAGATTTTTCTTAATCACTGCAACATTTACTCTTGGAGTCCTAAGCCACATGTAAGTAGTCCAACTACTCTGAGGTCACAATGTCCAAACCACATGCAGTGGCCATGTGCAGGCCCTTTGGCTCATTGTCCCACATGAGCCCAACTTGTAAGTCCTTTAACCCCAGGTACTAAACCTATGAGCCAAGAAAACTGTATTTGACCTTTCTAATATGGTAGTTACTTGCCACATGTCACACATGGCTTTTTAAATTCACATTAATAAAAATTAAATAAGATTAAAAGTACAGAGCCTCAGTATTACTAACCATATTTCAAATGCTTACTAGCCACATGTGACTATTGACTATTTTATAGCCAACATACATAGGGGATATTTCTATCATTGCCTATCATTGACATTTCTATCTATTTATCAGCTCCACCTTAGATAAGTTCAGCCCCTAGTCACTTGAATTGCCCCCAGTTGTTCATAACTTTCTGGCTAAAGGCTTAGACGTTCTGGAACAAAAAGAAGTCATCCCTGCTATGACTTGAACAAAACGCTAACCCTACAGAATCTTTAAGTGTATTAGTCTATTCTCGCATTGCTGTAAAGAAACACTCGAAACTGGGTAATTTATAAAGAAAAGAGGTTTAATTCGCTCATGGCTTCACAAACTGTACAGGAAGCATAGCAGCATCGGTTTCTGGGGAGGCCTCAGGAAATGTATAATGATGGCGGAAGGCAATGGGGAATCAGATACATCTTCACATGGTTGAAGCAGGAAGAAGAGGGAGAGTGGGGAGGTGCCACACACTTTCAAGCAACCAAATCTTGTGATAACTCACTCACTATTGCCACACCACCACCAAGGGGGATAGTGTTAAACCATTAAAAACTGCCCTCCATGATCCAATCACCTCCCACTAGGCCCCACCTCCAACATTAGGGGTTGCAATTCAATATGAGATTTGAAGGAGAATAGAAATTCAAGCCATATCAACAAGCACCATAAAATGACTGTTATTTTACACCATGAAGTTTCTGGATGACTTTACTATGCAGCAATAGAGCATCAGAATAGAATTATTTAGCATATGAATGGTATAAATATTTTGTTATTTCAAATTTCCATGTCTCTTTCTTTCTTCTATCCCAAATAAAAGTATCCATAGCATCTTTATTTTCCTCAGTGTAAGAGGAACTGGTATAAATTTTCTATAATTTTTTCATACGTTGAGCTGAACTTAATCTTAATTCTGATGAGGTCAAACCAGGAAAAGTAAATTAGTCACGTTCTTTGTGTAATGCAACTGCTGCATTTCCCTCCCAAAGTGCAAAATTTAGTGACATTCAAAAATAATGGAGATATAATATAGACCTAGAGGAGTCAAAGAAATGAATGAGTTGGACAGCCCACCAAAAGATACACTCTAGGTAAATTCACAAAAAAAGCTCCATGACTAAAAGAAAGGCCAATTGTGGTAGGCAAATATGAAAGGCAAACAAAACTGAAACTGAAATAAACAAAGGGAAATTCAGAAAATATTATATGCTGAAAGAGGGCTATTTTATTTGTCTTATTGAATATCTTCTTTGTTCCAGTCCTCTAGGAGGTGGGATGCAGCATTAAACACAACTATTTTTAAATGCCTTTAATAAGTTGACATTCTGAAAAGATGAACTCTAAACAGATAATTAATAAAAATGTATATCATACAGATATAAAATATAATGTATAAGAAGTTGCAAATATAAGTAGAGAGGGAAAATAGAAAGCGTGTCAGCAGAAGGGTTGAAATTTTAAATAAGGTGATTAGGGAAGGACTTATTGAGAAGGTGATGTCTGAACAAAGACCTAAAATAGGTAAAGAAATTATCCATGTTTTGTCTGGGTAAAGTATATTCCAGACACAGGGAACAGCATTATCAGTGTGCTAACATTGGATGTACCTCATGTGTCTGAGAAAGAACAAGGAAAGCAGTGTGGTTGGTGCAGAGATGAGAGAGTGGGACCAGTAAGAATGAAGTCACAGAAGGAAGAGGCATGAGAGCAGCCATGTGGGCTTTGCCCAGCCAAGCCGTGGATGTGGGGATGTCCAGGCCGTGTAGCCCACTCTTCACACCACTGTGCCCAGAAGACAGCACATACAGTCAAAAGAGATTATATTAGAGCTTTAATATGTAACTCCTGCCCTACTGTGTTTCGTACTTGTGTGGTGCCTACTGCCCCCTCCTGTGGCTGATTTCTCCCTTTTGGAACGAGAATGTTTACCCGATGCCTGTACAACAACTGTATGTTGGAAGGAAATAAATTTTTTGTTTTGTTTTGTTTTGTTTTGTTTTGTTTTTTATTTCACAGGCTCATAGCTGGAAGGAACTTGACTTGAGTCTCAAATGAGACTTCGGACTTTGGACATTTGAATTGATGCTGCAACAAGTTAAGAATTGGGGGACTATTGTTGGGATGGAATGATTACATGTTTTTATGTGAGAAGGACATGAGTTTTCAGGGGACCAACGGCAGAATGCTATGGTTTGTACATGGTTTGTTTGTCCCCATCAGAACTCATATTGGGATTTGATCCCTGGTGTAGTGGTGTTGAGAGGTAGAGCTTAGTGAGAAGTGTTTGGGTCAAGGGTTGGATCCCTCATGAATGGCTTCATGCCATTTTCAATGTAGTGGGTGAGTTCTCACTCTCACAAGACTGAATTTGTTCTGGGGGAATGAATTGTTTTTCATGAGGGTGAATTGTTATGAAGCCAGGATGCCCTTTTGGTTTGTTCTGTCTTCACTTGTGCTGCTTCTGCTTTGACCTTCTCCACCATGGTTTGACCCAGCACAAAAGCCGTCAGCAGAAACTAAGCAGATGTTGATGCCATACTTCTTGTACAGTCTGCAGAACCATGAGCTAAATAAACCTCTTTTATTTATAAATTACTCAGCTTCAGGTATTCCTTTATAGCAACACAAACAGACCAAGAAATTGGGGGATACTATTTATAAAATTATTTCAGTGAATTAAATTAGATAAAATGGACAAATTCCTTGAAAGAAATTACTGAATCAGGCACACAAAGAAATAGAAAATCTTAGTGTCTATTTTTAAAAATTGAATTCTTAATTTAAAACTTTCACACAAAGCAAGGGATGACCTGCATGTTGATTTTCATCACATATTTAAGAAGAAAAAAATACCAACCTACATAAATTTTTCAGAAAATAGAGAAGGATGGGACATCCTTCTCAAACAAAGTCTCATAAAGGTTAATTCTGTGAGCTTTATTTCAAGAAGGAAAGTGGGAATCTACCAGAATCATAAAGACACACAGATTCCAGGGAGGGGAACACAGGCAAACAGCCCCCATGATGACACCCAGTTATAAAAGTGAGTGAAGCTCCAGTAGATGAGAGAGGCAGAGAGCCTCCCTCTATGACTCACCTTTCCACTGGGTATCTGAGCAACCCAGGCTGAGGAACAGTACCTTGTTTCTCCAAAGCCCTGGAGCTAACTTGGAGAGAGGCTTAGAGACACTGTAAGGGAAGGACACTGGGAAAAGGTTCAGGCCTTTTCCCAGACCCAGGACTGAGAGCAGGATACCGTTTTTAATTCAAGTGCGTACACAGTAAATCATTTTTCGGTGACTCGGCAGTGTAGCTGTGCAGGCATTTTAGTCTTGGGCCAGATATTGGAGCACCTGCTCTAGAGCAGGGTGGGGACCTCCATAGCCAGAGTTGTGAGAAAAAAAACCTTAGCAGCAAACACTGAAGTTGTGCTCTCCTCCATCACAGGCCTGGGCCAGTTTATCCTGTGTGATAAGACTTGCAACCAGGCAGCTTAGCTACCTAGAACTAGTCTGTATGTGTCATTGCTGGGTACCCCACCCTGCTCCCCTGTGATTGTGGTGCAACAGAGTCACCTCCACTCCACCTCTAGGTAGAAATCCAGGCATTTGGATCACTCATTCACCTGGTTCAGCAGCCTAATCTGCTCCACCCTTCCTGCGCAGAGATCCTGGCACAGGGAGGCCCTCTCTGCTTCATGCCTAGGCAGATCTCAGGCTTGCTAGCATGGTTCAGTACCCTGAACCACCTAACCTTCCTTGACATAGGTTATGGTGCAGTGGGGCCGTCTCTGCTCCACATCCAGGCACAACTCTAGACATTTGAAGCACCCATTCACCTGGATCAGCAACCTACCCTCCCCTACCCTTCCTGTGCAGAGATTTTGGTGCAGGGAGGTCCTCTGCTGCATACCCAAGCATTCAAAGCACCTGCTCACACAGACTGGCAACCTGTGCTGCCTCATCCTTCCTGTGCAGAGATCCAGGTATAGGGCTGACCCTCTCTGTTTTATGCCCAGGCAAAAATATAAGCATTCAGAGCACCTGCCTGCCTGATTAAGCAGCCTGAGTCACTCCATCTACCCTGTGCAGAAATCTTGGTTGGTCGGGGTGGGTTCTGCTTCACAAACAGGCAGATTTCTAGGCATTCAGAACCCCCCACTCTCCTGGATAAAGAGTTTAGGCCAACCTCTCCAATATTGCTGTGCAAAGAACTTGGAGTCAAGGGGGTTACCTAGCTCCACCCCTAGACACAACTCTGGTCACTTGGTAGCCACTCAGTAGATTCTCCCTCAGTGTTGGTGCTTGTGTCTGCCATTGGGAGACCTATAGGTGGACCTGCCTTGTCTGGCTCCACCCACCTTGCTCCCCACAATCCCCAAGGCTGAGCAGGGAGTTCACACCACTGTGTACTCCATGAGTCAGCCCATTATCTGCAGCAACAGAGAGCTTCTTCCAGTAAACAAGGATCAAGTATATAACCACCACGTTGTGCACAACTGGCTCTTACCTATAATTGCCATCTACTGGCTTGTAGGTTGAACTGCACAGTCTAAAACCTACAACCAATAAATGCATAGGGTTATAGAAGCTGGGCAAAAGACCCAACCCAGAATTCTCTAAAGTCACACCTCCTAAGGAGAGAGGGGGAATGGAGAGGGAAAGAAAAAAAAGAACAATAATATTATAGGGAAAGAAAGAAAAAAAATCCTACTTTATGAAAATAATTACAAAAATTAGAAATGCCAGTATTGCCAGAGGAGGAGGAAACAGAACGAGAATTCTACGACATAAAAAAAGTGAATGTACTGAAACCAACACCATCAAACCAACACATCATCGTCCTGTGTGATGAGACTTGCAACCAGGCAGCTTAGCTACCTGGAACTAGTCTGTGTGTGTCATTGCTGGGTGTCCCACCCTCCTCCCCTGTGATTGTGGTGCAAAAGAGTCACCTCCAATCTACCTCTAGGCAGAAATCTGGGCATTTGGATCACTCATTCACCTGGTTCAGCAGCTTAATCTGCTTCACCCTTCCTGTGCAGAGATCCTGGCACAGGGAGGCCCTCTGTGCTTCGTGCCTAGGCAGATCTCAGGCTTTTGCTAGCACCTGCTACCATGATTCAGTACCCTGAACCACCTAACCTTCCTTGACATAGATCATGGTGCCGTGGGGCACCTACCAAACTCATAAACTGCTGGCATTCCTGAGAAAGAAGGAGAAAGAGTTAATAACCTGGAAAACATATTTGAGGAAATGATTCAAGCAACTTTCCCTAATCTTGCTAGAGAGTTAGACATACAGATACAAGAAATCAAGAGGACACCTGACAGATGCTATAGGAAATGAACATCACCAAAGCATATAGTTGCCAAACTATCCAAAGTCTACACTAAAGAAAAAAATCTTAAATTCAGCTACAGAAAAAGGTCAGACCATATACAAAGGGAACCCCATAAGCCCAAGTAAACAGCTCAGCAGAACCTTACAAGCCAGGAGAGATTGGAGGCCTACTTTCAGCATTCTTAAAGGAAAGAAAATTTTCCAACCACTAATTTTATATTCCATCAAACTAACCTTTATAACTTAAGGAGAAATAAAATATTTTATAGACAAGCAAGGGGTAAAGGAATTTATTACCACTGGACCAGTCTTACAAGAGATCCTAAAGGGAGTTCTAAACATGAAAATCTGCTACCAACATAGCACAGCTAAGCACATAGCCCAAGACTCTATAAAGAAATCACACAATAGAAACTACAAAGCACCCAGCTAACAACTTCACAATAGAAACAAAACCTCACATAGCAATATTAGCCTTGAATGTAAATGGTCTAAATACCCTCACTTAAAAGCAAATTGAATAAAAAACAAAAGCCATCTGTCTGCTGTCTTCAGGAGACCCATCTCACATGTAATGTCACCGTTAGGCTCAAAGGAAAGGGTTGTAGAAGGATCTGTAACACAAACAGAAAAGAAAAAAATGAAAGAAAGAATCACTATTCCTATATAGGATAAAACAGATTTTAAACCAACAACAGTAAAAAAAAAAAAAAAAAAAAANAAAAATGTAGTCTAACTATATCTCTTTGCTGATGTGATTCCATACCTAGAAAACACTAAAGACTCTGCCAAAAGGCTCCTGGCACAGATAAAGGACTTCTGTAAAGTTTCAGGATACAAATCAATGCACAAAAATCAGTAGCATTTCTATACACTAAAAAACTTCAAGCTGAGAGCCAAATCAAGAAGGCAATCCCATTTACAATATCATCAAAAATTAAAATAAAAAATAAAACTAGGACTACAGCTAACCAAGGAGGTGAAAGAGAACTGCAAAACACTGCTGAAAGAAATCATAGATGACACAAACAAATGGAAAAGTATTCCATGCTCATGGATAGGAAGAATCAATATTGTTGAAATGGTTATACTTCCCAAAGCAATTTACAGATTCAACTCTATTCCTATCAAGCTACCAATGTCATTTTGCACAGAACTGGAAAAATAAATTATTTTAAAATTCATATAGAATCGAAAAAAGAGCCCAAATAACAAAAGCAATCCTAAACAAAAAGAACAAAGCCAGAGGAATCACATTACCTGACTTTGAACTATACTATAAAGCTACAGTAACCAAAACAGCATGGTCATGTTATAAAAAGAGACACATAAACCAATGGAACAGAATAGAGAACCCAGAAATAAAGACACACAACTACAGCCATCTGATGTTTGACAAAATTGACAAAAATAAACAATGGGGAAAGGACTTCCTATTCAGTAAATGGTGCTGGGGTATCTGGCTAGCCATATGCAAAGAATTAAACTGAACCTTTACTTTTCACCATACACAAAAATTAACTCAGGATGGGTCAAAAATTTAAATGTAAGACTTTACACTACAATAATCCTGGAAGAAAACTTAGGAAACACCATTCTAAACATTGGCCTTGGGAAAGAATTTATGACTAAGTCCCAAAAAGCAATGGCAACAAAAAACAAAAATTGACAAGTGGGACCTAATTAAACTAAAGAACTTCTGCACATATCATAAGAAACTATCAACAGAGTAAACAGGCAACGTATAGAATGTAAGATTTGCAAACTATGCATTCAACAAAGGTCTAATATCCCAAATCTATAAGGAACTGAAACAATTGAACAAGCAGAAAACAACCCCTTTAAAAATGAGCAAAAGACATGAACAGGCACTTCTCAAAAGAAGACATACAAGCAGCCAACAAACATTTTAAAATACTCAACATCACTAATCATTAGAGACATGCAAATCAAAACCACAAAGAGGTACCATCTCACACCAGTCAGAATGGCTATTATCAAAAAGTTAAAAAAACAAACAAAAGAACCACAGATGCTAGTGAAGCTGTGGAGCAAAGGTAACACTTACATCCTGTTGGTGGGCATGCAAATTACCTCAGCCAGTATAGAAAGCAGTTTGGAGATTTCTCAAAGAACTTAAAATAAACTACCATTCAACCTAGTTATACCATTACTGGGTATGTGTTCACAAGAAAATAAATCATTTTACCAGAAAGACACATATACACTCACAATTTCACTGGAGCACTATTCACAATAGCAAAGGCATGGAATCAACCTACATGCCCATCAACAATGGATTACAGGCCAGGCACGGTGGCTCATGCCTGTAGTCCCAGCACTTTGGAAGGTCAAGGTGGGCAGATCACCTGTGGTCAGCAGTTCAAGACCAGCCTGACCAACATGGCTAAACTCTGTCTCTACTAAAAATACAAAAATTAGCTGGACATCCTGGCACCTGCCTGTAATCCCAGCTCTACTTGGGAAGCTGAGGCAGGAGAATTGCTTGAACCTGGAAGGCGGAGGCAGCAGTGAGCCAAGATCATGCCACTCCAACCTGGGCAACAGAGTGAGGCTCTGTCTCAAAAAAAAAAAAAAAAAAAGGATTAGACCAAAAAAGTGTGATATACATACACCATAGTATACTATGTAGCCATAAAAAAATGAAATCATGTCCTTTGCAGCAACATGGATATAGCTAAAGACCATTGTCCTAAGTGAATTAATGCAGAAACAGAAAACCAAATACTGCATGTTTTCACTTATAAATGGGAACTACACAATTTTAACTAACACTACTAAGTGATAGAACTGAGAATTGTACCTCTGACTCCAGACTCAGCCCTTAACTATTACAGTACTTTTTATGGGAACCATATGAGTACAGAGGTGAAAATACTGACAGATATTGAAAGATGCTATTGGGTAAATAAACTACAAAAGAGTTCAGAGAAATTAGTGATAACAATGATCATACTACTCCTCTCACCTAATTTTTAAGCAAACCCATTTGGGAGGTCCTTTCTAAAAAGAAAATAAAAGAGAGAAAGTGAGAATGCTCAAGTAGTTAGTACTATTGAAACCAGTTATTAAAAATCTATGTGGTATCACCAAAGAACCTGTTCTGACAGTAGAGAAAATGAAATCAGGCTTTCTGTCATTATACTCAAGGATAACTATGCCTTATTGCAAATATTTATTCCAACTGATCCATAAAATACCTTTGAATTTTGAAAGCAAAAGAAGTAAAAAATAATTTTCTTATAGGAAAATAATTGATTATTGAACTTCATTAAAAGTTTTTAATGCCCTCTCTTTGAAAGACACTGTAAATAAAATGGAATGACAAGCCTCTGGCTGGCAGAAAATATTTATAAAACTTATGTGTGATAAAGAACTTATATTCAGACTGATATGGTTTGGCTGTGTCCCCACCCAAATCTAATCTAAATTGTAGCTCCCGTAATTCCCATGTGTTATGGGAGGGACTCAGTTGGAGATAATTGAATCATGGGAGCAGTTTCCCCCATACTGTTCTCATGGTAGTGAATAAGTCTCATGAAACTTGATGTTTTTATAAGGGGTTTCCGCTTTCACTTGGTTCTCATTCTCTCTTGACTGCCACCATGTAAGACATGACTTTTGCCTCTGCCGTTATTGTGAGGCCTCTCCAGCAGTGTGGAACTGTGAGTCAATTAAACCTCTTTTTCTTTACAAATTACCCAGTCTTGAGTATGTCTTTATCAGCAGCATGAAAACGAACTAATACAGAGACTATATAGAGAACATTTACAACTCAGTAACAAAAACAGAAAGCAACGAATCAAGCTAAATAGTTGACAAAAGGTTTAAACAAACATTTCATAAAAAGAGGTTTTATGAATGACCCAAAGCACATGAAAAAATGTTCAGCCTCACTAGCCATTAGGAAAATGTGAATTAAAACTATGATGAGATGTCATTACATTCTGACTAGAATGGCCAAAAAATAAAAAATAAAACAGAGTACCTACCAACTGTTGGCCAGAATGTGAAATAACTGAAACTCTTGTATATTGCTGGCAATAATATGAAATTGTGCAGCCACTCCATAGAACTCTAGCATTTTTTTTAAGTTAAACATACACATCATATGATTTGACATTTTTACTTGTAGGTATTTACTCAGGAGTGAAAAAATTGTATATCCAGAAGAAGAGACACACATGAATGTTGATATAGTTTTATTTATAATGGCCAATGATTAAAAACCATTTGAATGTTCATTAATAGGAAAGATAAATTTTTTAATGTGGTATATCCAATACTACTCAGGAATACTGCTCAGGAACAAACTACTGATTAATACAACAAAATAGAAGAACTTCAAAAACATTATGCTGAGTTAAAGAAGCTTCACATATAATAGTGCACACTCGATAACTACGTGTGTGTGTGTGCGTGTGTGTGTGTGTGTGTGTGTATATATATATATATAGCATCTATATATCTATAGCCATATAAATTCTAAAAATCAAAGAACTTTCTTATTGTTACCAAGAGCAGATAAGTAGTTGCTTGGGAAAAAGGGCTGGTGAGGAGAGGGTAAACTGCAAAGGGCACTGACATTGTGGTCACACAGGTGTACACTATTGTCAAAACTCTAACCAAAATGTGGACTAACATGTTGCATTTTATTATATGTAAATTATGTCTCAATAATATTTATTTTAAAAGGCATGATGTAAAATATGTATGTACACATATATACAATATAATTCCTAACAAACACTTATCTTTTTATGTGGCAGTTACTCATATTAAACTTTTTTTAACCCATCAGCATAGTAATAGTGGCAAGTCCAAACTTCCCTTAATTCTATTCAAAATAACTGTTCTAGTTATCTGTAATTCACCATTTAAATAGGAGTACATGATATAATAAAATAATTACCTAAATCACCCATCCCAATGAGTGATTTAGAATTGAAGAGCCATTGCCAGACAAAAGACTGTAGATTTACAATTAACATCTAAGTATGCTGTAGTATATGTTTTTAATTTACAGCAGAATCTACCAATGATTTCCTCAAATAAGTTTCAAATTCCTAATAATGTAGAAATATATGTCATAAATACATAATATTCTTAGGTAAGATGCTATTATAGAGAAGAATTTTAAAAAATTGTAGTGACCACCTTCACAATAGAAGAAACTAGGGAAAGTATAAAATATTTTTAAACTCCTCATAGACTCCTGTTTCTGCCTACAATATTCAATAATCTGTGGTCTGAATGGCTTATGAAATTGTGAGTTTCTCAACGTTTAGCTCATACCTTAGCTGCCACCAAAAGAGAGGCCTGTCTTAACTTAGGGTTTCCTAGAATCAGAAGAAAGGAGTGGCTTGAAGGATAGAAGACTCCAATCGTCTGACAAAACATGTGGATCAGTGTATTCTGATACAACTCAGAAATCCATGATATGAGAATACATAGAAAGAAACTGGCATAGAGTAAAAGGAATGAGATCACAATTTTCAACGCATTTATGTGGGCCTTGGTCCTGGGTTCTCTGTGTCCTTTGTAATTGAGCTGCATTTTCTGGAGATGTTTCCGCAAGGAGAAAATTAACAGGAGAAAAGAGATGAGGGCCACAGTAAATGGTGCTAGACTGAACATAGTCATGGTGAATTTGACCGGCACTGAAAATGTTGGAAGGCCACTCATACTGAAATTCCAAATTGTGTTTCTTTCACATCGGTCCAGCCAGTCTTTAATATGTATGTTTATTTGTATCAGATTTAAAAATAAGAAGACCATGGTTCCCAGCAGTATCATCAGAATCACTTGGTTTACTCTCCACTTCAAATAGAGAAAAGCAGGGCTAGAGAAACTCGCTATTTTGAGCAAATAAAAGATGCTGAGGATTGTAGCAAGCCAGAGACTGAAGTGATTAGAAACTACCCAGCTAAAAATCATAATTCTTAACCCTGTTCCAGACACAAATATGGCTAGATAATGCAGACCTAAAAACCAACTTACTAATAGTTCCCAGATCAGCCCAATTCTGGAGATTGCCAAGAATGTGAGGATTTTATCAACTGAGGACAGCTGTCTTTTACTGACCCAGTCAATGCAGTTTATCAGTACTATAAATCCATTGCTCAAATTCCCAATTACGAATTCTGCAATTATTACAAGAGTGAGGATACTCAGCAGGGCACTTTCCATGTCAGAACAGAGAAAGTTCAAAGTCTAATATCGCTGCTGGTTATCCACTGATCTAAAATGCTATTCATATCCTTGAGTGGACAGTGGAGTTCTTCTTCCTTCTCCTTTTTCTGCTCCTTCTTTCATTGTTAGCTCAATGTCAAGTGGAAATTTCTAAAGTTTGCTGATTGATCTTCACATAGCTGTACTGGTGACATCTTTTTTTCCTTCAATTTCTCTGTTGAGCCCCAGCTAAGAAATTTATGTCTTCACCATGGGCAGAAATATTTCATAGATGATTATGAAGCAAAGTTAAACTCACATTTGCATCCATGCAAATAAAGACGTATTCTCTTTCATTGTTTTGTACATTTTTGCCTCCTCTGAGTTGTGGAAAATTTGATTCAACCAGCTTGAGTTCTGAGGCACAAATATTATAAAAATCTCATTCATAGAATATGTAGCTAAATGAAGCTTTTATGGCTAATAGCATAGCCAATGAAGATTTATAAAATATGCAAAGACAGACCTATCTATTTCAAAAGAGTGCTCAATTTCTTGTGGAGCTAAAGCTGGATTTGGTCAGTACTGTGACTGAAGAGAAACTCGTTTACAAAGCATGCATCTTTCTCATTTCCTGCCTCATCACTACTTAACAGTGCTCACCACCATCCCTCCATAGCACCAAATGCCTTCACATTTTATCCACTTTTCCCCTCATACTTCTTTTTTGAACTTTAAAAGTGATAAAAAGTAAGTAAATTTTATAAATTCGGCAACAGCTACCAAAGAAAGCAGTACTGTATTACGTCATAACCTGCAAAACTGATAACCAAGCAAAGAAACAGAAACACTAGTTCCCCTTATCCATGGGGCATATGTTCCAAGACCCCCAGTGGATGCCTAAAACAGCGGATAGTACCAAACTCTATATACAATATGTATTTTTCCTGTATTTATCTACCTATGATAGAGTTTAATTTATAAATCAAGCACAGTAAAAGATTACAAAAATAATAATAAAATAGAACAATTAAACCAATATACTATAATAAAAGTTGCCAGGGGTTGTGGCTCATGCCTGTAATCCTAGCACTTTGGGAGGTTGAGGCAGGAGGACCGCTTGAGCCCAAAAGTTTGAGACCAGCCTGGGCAATATAAGGAGACCCTGTCTCTAAAATAAATAAAAATTTAAAAAATAAAAAGTAAAAAATTTGTTTAAAAATATTATGTATGTATGTAATGTATGTAAAAAATATATGTATGTATGTAATATAAAATATGTAGTGTGGTGTCTCTCGCTCTCTCAAGGTACCTTACTGTACTGTACACACCTATTTTTGGACCATGGCTGACTTTGGGTAACTGAAACTACAGATAAGGTGGGACTACTGTGTTCACTGTGAAGAGTCAAGATTCCTCACCCCATCCCACTCTTTCAAAAAACACCAAAAAAAGTGAATTACCAAAATTCTGAAAACTTGGAGACTCAAGAAAGAGTATCTAATTCAAAAGTAATGTAAATAAAAACTTGATTATCTTGATTATAAGATAGTAAATAGCCATTTAGCTGGATGAATACAAAGCTATTTTTATTTAATAAACATATAATTTGTGAATTATAAATGTTTGTATTTTATTACTCACACAATCTTTTTCGGGTGATCTACAGAGTACTAAAAAATTTACAAAATAATTGCATCATCTTTGATGATTTGCAAGTTTCAATTATAACTTAAAATAGCTAGGTAGCTATTTTCCATTTTGTTGTTATAATGGTATATTTGTCAAGATAGAATAGAAAATATCTCCTTTAACAGTTTGTTAGCTTTGTATATTTATGACCTTTAAATATCTAGCTATGTGGCATGTGGTCTTTCATTTGCACTCTTGACCCAGGCCTGAAGAGATCTTTTATACTTTTTCAATTTAGGGTGATCTTCCTCTCTATCTGGAGAAAAGCGTTTGGGGATGCCAGTCACAACCTGATAATACCCCACATCGGCACAAATAGACCTGAGGGACTATTTGTGGTATATGAAAAAAATACCACAGTTTTTTAGAACTTGTGACATAACACATGACAAAGACAGAGAGAATGGATAGCAAGCTTGTGGTTCTGAGCTGCATTTTTCTGGTGCATTTCCATAAGAGAAAACATTTAAAAACATGAATTTAATCAAAGAGATGTAGTCTCTCACTTCTATAAGAGAAAGAGAATAGATGCTAGGGAACATCACAGAAAAACTTTTTCAGCAGTCTGAACCGAAAAGGAAAATGAGGCAGAGGGCAGGAAGAGGAAACAATGAAAGGTTTGAGTATGTAAAGTATTTTTTAAGTCACTGATGGACGCAGTTTGCCAATGTTGTATTAGGATACTTGCATCTATGTTTATAAGGAATATTGACATTTAATTTTCATTTCTCATATTGTGCCTATGAGAATTTGGTATTAAGATTTAGCTAACCTCATATCATTTGATTAGAAATATTTCTTTTCTCTTTTTCATTTTTGCTGACTATTATTGTTACATATAACAAATATAGAACATTTAATGAAGTATAAATGCTATAGTATAAAGCGCACACTAATTTAAACACCTTCCATGTCAAGAAAGAGAACTTTGTATATCCTATAACACCTTATATTCTCCTTTCTAATCATAACCCCATCTTCATTCCAGAAGTAACAACTATCTCAACTCAAATCACATTATTGTTTAACTTTGTATATTTTACATTTGAATATGTATCCCTAAGCACTAGCTTGGTTTTGCCTGGTTTTGGATTGCACATGAATGGAATAATACTGTACATAATCTTTTTGAATGTAACTATTTTTGATCAATATTACGTTTTTAAAATTAATCATGTTGCATATAGAGATAGATCATTTATTCAATTGGTGCATAGTATTAATTGAATGACAATTCAAACTTTATCTAGTCTAGTGGAAACACAAAGTTGGCTTATTTTGAGTTTGGAGACTATGATGATGATGATGCTATGAACATTCTTTAACATGTAACTTATAGAGTACATGAGCGTACATTTCTATGATCTTGATCTGGAACTATTCTGTTGCCTATTTCTTCTGGTCTCGTTTTGGCAGTTACAATTTTCTAGATATTTGTCAGTTTCAATTATTTATGTTTTTATGTAATTTTGATTATAATATCATCTTATTAAATTTTTAATACCAACAGAATATATCCTTTAAATTCTTCATATTATTTGCTTTTCTTTTCATGACATATCTTACCAGAAGTTTGCTTATTTTATTAGTCTATTCAAATCTGTCTTGGTTGATCTTTTCAAATGTATTCTCTTTCATTAATTTCATCTCTTTTATTGTTATTTAATTAGTTTTACTTCCTTTGAGCATGTTTGCTGTTATTTTCCTGGAATATGTTTTCCTCTCAGAATTTTAAATCATTTCTCACAAGGTTTTACTATATTTTAATTATACTTAATGTTAAATATTTTCTAAATTTACTGTGATTTTTCTTCCACCGTAGACTATTTTTAAAATATATGTTCAAGTTTCCATTTACATAAAATTTTCTCTGCTAAAATTTATGTTTTGCATATCTGGTCAATTTTGATAAATGTTTTGTGTTTGTTGAAAATAATGTGTATCCTGAAGTTTTGGGGTGCAGTGTTTCATACATCCACTAAATCTATTTGTTAATCATATTGTTTAAATCCTATTTACCTTTTCTGAGTTTTGTCTTCTTATTCTATTACTTCTTGAGATTTAATGTTAAACTATCCTGCTGTGAGTATAGGTTCATCTATTTCTTTTAGAAGTCCTGTCAACTTTTACTTTACATGTTTTGATGCCACACTTATGAGTGCATGGAGCATTAGAATTGTTGTATCTTCATGGCAAATATAACCTCTGCTCACATGAGGTGACATTATCTATTCTAATGTCTTTTTCCTTAAAATCGATTTAGCCTCACGCCTGTAATCCCAGCACTTTGGGAGGCAGAGGCTGGCAGATCATGTGGTCAGGAGATCAAGATCAGCCTGGCTAACACACGGTTAAACCCCATCTCTATTAGAAATACAAAAAATTAGCTGGGCATGGTGGCGGGCGCCTGTAGTCCCAGCTACTCGGGAGGCTGAGGCAGGAGAATGGCGTGAACCTGGGAGGTAGAGCTCGCAGTGAGCCAAGATCGCACTAGTACACTCCAGCCTGGGCCACAGAAGGAGACTCCGTCTGAAAAACAACAACAACAACAAAACAACCAATTTAGTATATATTAAAATGATTATATCAGCTTATTTTTGTTAGTGTTTTATGGTAGACTTAGAGATATATATAGTACATAGCATAGAGGTCGTAAAATGGGATCTAGGGCTGTACGCTAACATTTTATTCCTTGTGGGATAAGAAATGCATTCTTGCAGGAGTCCCCTCTTCCCCCTTGAAGTTATATATTATCATGTAAATTTTTGGTCAATAAAATATTGTGGAAATGACATGTTGCTTCAGAGTGAGAGCATTTACTCACCAGTGTAAGACTGCAAATTTCTCATCGTCTTGCGTTGACACTCAAACAAGGGTCAATAAAGCATTTCTCAGCCTGGATTGTTTTGTGGCCACTATGAGCACAGGACATGTAACAGAAGTGAAAAACAAAAACAAACAACAAAAACTTCTCCTATGTGGAGTCCTTGAGATGTTGGGATCTTGTTAGTACAGAATAGACTAAGCAATCTTGGCTAGTATGAGACTGGCCTCTTGAAATGGGGTGCTGCTAAAACACAACACCTAACTTATGTGCCATTGGCTTAATACTTGATTCATTGGCAGTGAGTGGCAAGAAAAAACACTATTGTTTACTGTAAAACAAGTTAGGGAGTGGCAAAACATTTGATAGCTGTCACCTGTGGTTACATGGAAGGTAGATCACATATTTGAAACTTTTGTAACTCTAGAAAAAAATATAATTGAATATATTAATGGTGCATTTGACAATTTTTTACAAATTGAATTCATAAAATAATTGCCTACTGTCTAGCTGAATAGCAAACAGAGGGAGATGCTCTAAAAGAAAATGATATTTATTTGGGAGTAATATTGCAATGGGAATACATGTGCCATAGTAAATTATGTGTGTATTCAGGGACATTAAAAAAGACAAGGATTTCTAAAAGAGGAAGATTACGTAATTGTTTTGAGATAATTAACCTTGGATCCAAGGATCAAGAACAAGGGTGACACCTGTTTAAGATTACATAAGGAGCTTCTGAGCAGATGTCCTTGCAGAAGTATCTTTTTGTGTAGGGTTGTAGTGGCCTTTCTGCAATGTTGTTGTTTTGTAGAGTCTTTTCTGATAGCTCTTGTTACAAGCCGTATTTACATTAAGAACACTCCCTTCACGGCCTTCTCCAGCTGCATTTGTCAGTTTTAACACAAGTGACTTCATTTTGATTCTGACAATTTTACACTACTTTTCAAGCAGGAAAAAAATTTCAGAAAGAAGAGTCTAGAAACTTGAGATTGTGCAGAGCTGGAAGAGGCAATTGCTTCTCAACACTGAATAGTATTTGAGTTTCTAAGCCTGGTTAAAACTCAGCCTTGGCTGGGTACAGTGGCTCACACCTGTAATCCCAGCACTTTGGGAGCCCGAGACGGGTGGATCATGAGATCAGGAGATCGAGACCATCCTAGCTAACACGGTGAAACCCTATCTCTACTAAAAAATACAAAAAATTAGCCAGGCGTGGTGGCGGGCGCCTGTAGTCTGTTACTCAGGAGGCTGAGGCAGGAGAATGGTGTGAACCTGGGAGGCAGAGCTTGCAGTGAGCCGAGATCACGCCACTGCACTCCAGCCTGGGGGACAGAGCGAGACCCCATCTCAAAAAACAAAAAACAAACAAACAGAAAACAAAAAAACTCAGTCTTTAGACTAGGATTATCTCAAGGGTATGGTTGTTACATCCACGTTAAAAATTCAGACTGGATTATATTTACAGACAAAGGTTCAACTGACAGTTACTGTTCTTTTAGTTTGACAAGGTACTATCAAGGCAGAGTGATTAAATATCTGGTTTCCCGAATAAAGCCTTATAGTGCTCAAAGTATCTGATTTTAAGTACAGAGAGAAAAGCAGAGGGGTGAAAAAGCAACAAAATACAACAAATATAAGAAGCAGTAGACCAGACAAAAACTGTGACTTGTTTGTTTGTATGTAAAGCTGACACGAATTAAGTAGACTAAAAAATTGAGTTTTTAAAAAAATCATGCTTCTGAAAGAAATGCCAACCAAAACTAGGTCACATGTGTCAAAGTAAATTGAAATGGAGGCCAGGCCTGAAGAATCCCTGGGCAGACAAAGCCAGTTAGGTCTCATATGACCTTAAAACTGATTGATTTATAAAGGTAAGCAAAAATTAACTTGAGCTATTTTTTATAAATGCCTATAGTAAAGAAAAACAGAGCTTAAAGTCAACCAATCAAAGACAGTGAACAGGATAGCCAAACACTTGATTGATTAGCTATTAAGGTACCTTATTGGGTCTATCCTGTCTTTGCTTTTCTTCTGTGTCTGTCCTATAAAAGCGTCCCCATTGCATTCCCTCAGTAGAGCTCCGGAACCACCTCACTTTGGAGCTTTCCAATTTTGAACCATCATTTGCAAATAAACTTTTAAAAAACTTTAATGTGCCTTAGTTTACCTTATTAACACATGTTGAGCTAAAACCCTCTAATAGTCTATTCTCGTGTTACTAATAAAGACATACACAAGACTAAGTAATTTATAAAAGAAAGAGGTTTAATGAACTCACAGTTCTACATGGCTGAGGAGGCCTCACAGTCATAGCGGAAGACAAAGAAAGAGCAAAGGGACACCTTACATGGCGGTAGACAAGAGAGTGTGTGCAGGGCAACTCGCCTTTATAAAACCGTCAGATCTCATGAGACTTACTTATTCATTATCATGGGAAAGAACCACCCACATGGTTCAATTGCCTCCCACTGGGTCCCTCCCCATGACATATGGGAATTATGGGAGCCACAATTTAAGATGAGATTTGGATGGGGACACAGACAAACCATATCAAACCCGATTCCAGAGATATAGTTTAATATATTGTGAAGACAAATGGGAGCTCACAGACAATATGAGAATCTGTTGAAGATTACGCTTTTTTTCCTAGTTCTAAAATTACATCTTTTTCAATGAGACTTACATTCTTTCCCCAACTCAGAACATTTCCCTGTCTTTAAGGGAGACCTGCCACAGATAGAGAACCATAAAAAATAACAGTAACAACCACATAAACTGTCATGTTAGCTGTGAAAAGAGTTAGTGGAAGGAATGGGCTCTCACCAAGACAGTGAAAAATAGAGGTAGGTGGTAAACAAATATGTGAAAGGACCATTCAGAAACCCAAGCAAGCTATCATTCTCCCCATTTTACTGGTGTTATAAAGACCTGAAAAGAACTCCCACAGAAATAGATTGTGTTATCATCAACAAATATATTTGAGTTGGGCATGGTGGCTCACACCTATAATCCCAGCATTTGGGAGGCCAAAGTGGGAGGATATCTTGAGCCCAGGAGTTTGAGACCAACCTGAACAACATAGAGAGTCCACCTCTCTACAAAATAAGATAAAATAAATTCAAATAAAATAGCTGGGCATGGTGGTGCACACCCGTAGTCCCAGCTACTTAGAAGGCTGAGGTGGAAGGATTGCTTGAGCCCAACAGGTTGCAGTGAGCCATGCTTATGCCACTAACTTGAGCGTGGGTGACAGAGTGAGACTCATATATATGTATACATTTAAATATATGTATACATGGGTGAGACTCATATATACAGATATGTATATGTTTGTACATATGAGATAAGCTGGTGAGAATGAGGTCATTGAAGCAGATAGCCTGTTCCTTGCCAATTAAGTCAGTGATTAATTCCACAGTTAATGCCACCATGGAAATGTCCTCCTCTATACCTGTTTTCTCTTCAGAGAGAACAATTCCTAATTTTATAATAATTTCTTATTTTCAACTAAGGTATTAATATAATAATTAGGCCGGGCGCGGTGGCTCAAGCCTGTAATCCCAGCACTTTGGGAGGCCGAGACGGGCGGATCACGAGGTCAGGAGATCGAGACCATCCTGGCTAACACGGTGAAACCCCGTCTCTATTAAATACAAAAAAACGGCCGGGCGCGGTGGCTCAAGCCTGTAATCCCAGCACTTTGGGAGGCCGAGACGGGCGGATCACAAGGTCAGGAGATCGCGACCATCCTGGCTAACACGGTGAAACCCCGTCTCTACTAAAAAATACAACAAAAACTAGCCGGGCGTGGTGGCGGGCGCCTGTAGTCCCAGCTACTCGGGAGGCTGAGGCAGGAGAATGGCGTAAACCCGGGAGGCAGAGCTTGCAGTGAGCTGAGATCCGGCCACTGCACCCCAGCCTGGGCGACAGAGCGAGACTCCGTCTCAAAAAAATAAATAAATAAATAAATAAATACAAAAAAACTAGCCGGGCGAGGTGGCGGGCGCCTGTAGTCCCAGCTACTTGGGAGGCTGAGGCCGGAGAATGGCGTGAACCCGGGAGGCGGAGCTTGCAGTGAGCTGAGATCCGGCCACTGCACTCCAGCCTGGGCTACAGAGCGAGACTCCGTCTCAAAAAAAAAAAAAAAATATATATATATATATATATATAAAATAATTAAGGGATTAATATTTGATATTTATTGTTTCAGTACTTCTCTCTTGCTATGTCCATTAATTCCATTGCTCATTGTTAATTTGTTGTTAATTACATTAAAATTGGTTCTTCTGTAGGATCAGGTCATATTGATCTTTATGAAATCAGAGTAATCATTATTCAAATGATTCAACCGGCAATTTTCATACTAACAAGTATTTTATTTCTTTTATAAGAGCCACAGGTGATAACTTTCCATATTCAAAAGAGTGCCAAATGAAGTCTAGTGTTCTCAGATGCAATTATGGACGGTTTTCCTATCACAGTTTTCACTTTTTGCTTCATCCTAAACTGCAATTTATGAACACATTACAGTCCCCAACTAGGAGACTAACAGGTCACTGAAGAATGGTATTGGCAGGAGATTCTTGAATTCAGTAGCAGGAATGAACTCAAAACCAGCAGTAGTGAGTGAGTTCTTCTTCTCTTGAGACTAAATTTGTGTTCATGGAAACGTTTGTGCAAGACTGAGTGGTTACAGTGTCAGAACGGGCCTCAGGTTTTGCCTCTTCAAACATGTCCGTTTCCCCTTTGACCTTCTGCCATGTCAAGATACAGCAGGAAAATCCTCACCAGAAACTGAGCAGATGTCAGTGCCATGCTTTTTGAACTTCCCAGCCTGTGGAAACATTAGGTCTTTATAAATTGTCCCGCTTCAATACTATGCAGCCTTAAAAATTACCAAGAACATGTCCTTCGCAGGGACATGGATAAAGCTGGAAGCCATTATCCTCAGCAAACGAATACAGGAACAAACCTGCACATCCTGCACATGTACCCCAGAACTTAATAAATAAATAAATGATACCTTTTTGAAATATCCACATGATCAAAAATGCAAAAAAATTAAATTATCTAACTTCAGGCATTCTTTTATAGTAACAAAAAATGGACTAAGGCAAAACTCTCTAGTGAAATCTCCAATTATTTGTAAGATGAAGTCCTAGAAACAGGTGAAGTCTAAAAAGCAGGTTATAATCTATATAAACATTTAAGACTTTTATTAATATTGACAAAGACCCCTATAAAATGCATACACCAATATAAGCTCTCACTAGCATTAAGTGAGACTGCTTATAACTCATAATGCACACATAATTCTATGTAACAATTTACAAAAGCAAAATGTGGCCAATTTGAAATGCAAAATAGAGCACTTGTTATTCATTTTACCATAGTACTATACTAAACTTATATTTTTGTTTAAACGTGAGGCTGAATTTTTTTATATATGATAGTCTGGTTTTAAAAATTATTTCTATCTTTTTTATAAAATAGTAAAAGTATTAAATTTTTTTCTATGATATTATTGCAAATAGATTTTAAAGTTTTTAATCTATTATTTACCCTTTTATATTTATTTTCTTGAGGCATTCAGAAATTCTTCCAGTCATGCTATTAAATGCATTCATTTTAAATGTACTCTGCCTTTAATATCATGTTTAAACATGTCTTCCCAACTTTCAAGATTATAGAACAATTCATGATATATTCTCTGTTTGATTATGTTTTACTTTTTCAATTCTGTATTTTATCCTTTTATTTACTTTGGGAGAAGAAGTATGTTACACTTTTGTCTTCTTTCAAATTGCAATATTGTTGTTACAATACTAATTATTGCAGCGTTAATTTTTCTTCACATATTTAAGATGGAAAAATCCATCTCACACAATATATTTGTAAACAGAAAAAGATATTTATAAACTCTAGAATTTTTGTTGCACTGGTGTTTCCTCATTCTTTCATGATGTCATGCTATGCCACTCCTTAAAGAGAAGCATTGGAGGACATGATAGGTGAGCGGGTAGACACGTAACTAATTATTTGTTGGACACCTAACTTAGGATGGACAGATTATATTATTTTTATCAGCAAATGTAAACTCATCAGTCTTTTCCTTAATGACATGTGCTTCCTCAAATTAAAGCCAGTAGAGTCTTATTTTGATTTTCTTGTAAAAGTTTTAAAGAATTGTTTTCAAATCTAAAGTGATAATACATCTAATGTTGTTTTTCCGTTTGTTGTGTATTAGAAATGTAATTTTGTCCCAATATTAAATGACAGAGGTCTCAATATCATTAGTTGAACAGTCTACTTTTTTTTTGTTGTTTCTAATGCCAAATCTATCACGTACAGAGGTTCCTACATGATAAGAATAAACAACCTGGTCTCCCCAGACTTGTCTTTAGTTTGATCCACTGACCTATTATTTATTATATACATTTATTGAGACAGGGTCTTGCTTTGTCTCAAAAGATATTTAAAAATTATTTTTTTTATTTATTTATTTTTTTCCCCGACAGTGTCTTTCTCTGTTGCCCAGGCTGGAGTGGCTCAATCAAGGCTCACTTCAATCTTGACCTCCTGGGCTCAAACAATTCTCCTGTTTCATTCTCTGATGTATCTAGGACTGCAGTTGCATGCCATTATGCCCAGCTATTTTTTTGATGCTTTTAGAGACAAGGTCCACTGTGTTGCTCAAGCAGGTCTTGAATACCTTAACTCAAGTGATCTTCCCATCTCAGCCTCCCAACATGCTGGGATTACAAGTATGAGCCACTAAATAAATACTTCAAATAAATCTTGCTATCTGCTGGATACCCTATCTTAATTTTCTTTTTCAAGAATTGTCTGATTTATTTTTGAATACTGAATTTAACTTATGTGTAATTTAGGACTATTCTGTCAACATGAAAATAAATTTCTTTAAGATTCTGGTTAGAATTGTATTGAATATGTGAATTAATTTGAGCATAATCAAAGTCTTAGAAAATTCATTTTTGCATATCTATATAGTTCAAATCCTTCACTAAAGTATTATAGTTATGTATAGTAGATCACATCATGAAACACTTTTGTGAGATTTAGTCAAAATCAAAATATAGTTCTTATTTGTAATAAGAAAGGGAACTTTTAAATTCCACGTTTTAATGGACCAGTGCTGGTGAATAGGTGTAATTTTAGCCCACATATATTGATATTGTACCCTGCAAACTTGTCGAATTTGTGTTATTTAAAAAGTTTTCCTGTTGATTTTTAAATTATCTAGGTGGAATTACTACTATCAGCATATAATTTCTTTAGTTTCCATCCAAATTTCTATGTAACAATGTTTTTGTCAAAGTGTATTAGTTAAATTAGCTAACAAAATTGTCAATAAACAAGTATCGTTGTCTTAATCTTGATTAAATGAAATAGTTTTATGTTACACTAATAACTATGCTTCTGTATTTGTTTAGTAGACATACAAGTTATTAAATGTTGCTTCTATTTAAACTGGGTTTGGTTATTTATCTTGATTAGGAGTTAAATTAGATCAAACATTTTTGCAACATCTGTTGAGATAATTTTATGTAAATTCAAATTATTTACTTTCTAGTTTCAAATCATCTTCACAGTCTTAGAACGAATCTTTCATTTGTAATATATTTTAAGTACATATTATGAGACTTATTTACTTTTACGCTTTTTTTTAGCAGTTTTGCGCCTGTATCTAATCGCCTACCTTCTCTTTATTTGCTGTGCTGTACTGTTTCTGCTCATGTTGAGGATAATTTTTTAACTTCTTAAAAGAAATGAGAATAAAACATTTAGGTTCACTGAAGCAGTTTGGAGAAGGTAAAAATTATGACATTTTTAAACTTAGTAAAAGTTTTTTATAAATCCATCTGAATTTGATATCGTGTGTATATTTTGATAGTCCATATAAAATCTTTGAAATTGTTGATTCATTAAAGTTTTTTACTACTACTATAAATTTTTGTTGACCTGTGCTTTTTAAAAACTTGGCAATTTCAACTGAGTTTTTAAATTTTGGAATAAAATTATTTAGAACATTGATTATATAAAGCTCTTCTATTTAGTATTTTCTACATTTCATCAACTTTTCTGCTTCTCATATTTCTTGATCGATACTATCAGACTTTTGTATTTCCTAATCTTTAAAAGATTTTGGTTGTGCTACCATTGTCTGTTATATTTTGGTTTTCTATTTATTCATTCATTCATTTATTTATTCTCTACTTTTATTTTGGTTGATGTTCAAAAGCATAATTACTGCCCTCCAGACAAATTCTAACTTCTCCTTCTGCTGAGTCTATGACTTGGAGAAATTTACTTAACCTTTCTATCCCTTGGTTTTTTGTTTGTTTGTTTAGATTTTGAGACAAGGTCTCACGCTGTCACCCAGGGTCTGGAGTGCAGTGGTGGAATCTTGGCTCGCTGTAGCCTTGTCCTCACAGGCTCAAGTCATCTTCCCATCTCAGCCTCCCTAGTAGCTGAGACTACAAAGGTGCACCACCATACCCGGCTAATTTTTGTATTGTTTGTAGAGGGTGGGGGGTGGAGGCAGGTCTCACCATATTGCCCAGGCTTGTCTCAAACTCTTGAACTCAAGCATCCACCTTCTTGATCTCCCAGCATTCTGGGATTACAGGCAGGTGCCACCGGACTCTTCCATGCCTCTGATTCTTCGTAAACCAAAGGGAATGAGATTGTTT
Organism: Theropithecus gelada; assembly: GCF_003255815.1. Taxonomy (NCBI): domain Eukaryota; kingdom Metazoa; phylum Chordata; class Mammalia; order Primates; family Cercopithecidae; genus Theropithecus; species Theropithecus gelada. Next base: position 93,822,025 of record NC_037679.1, on the reverse strand, counting down.
TTAGGAATAAACATAAAATAAGTAGCACACATAAACCACCTAGAACAGTACCATATACTAAGTAAGCACAAGGTACTTATTAGCTCCTTCTTAACTTCTTCACCTTTCTTTGGATTTTTCTGTTCATTTTCCTTAACTCAAGGTGACTATGTGCCTCATTCATCTGGAAAACTTTTTAAATAATACTTGTACTAATGGGTATGAATTCTTAGCTTTAGTTGGTTTTCTCATTTTGATTGTGAAAAGCTTTTTCATTTCTGAGTTCTAAATATTTATCTTCTATGTAGAAATGTTTATATTTTTCTTAGTTATAGAGAATAGCTTAATTTTCAAACTTTTTAAATTGATTTAACATTTTACTACCTTACTTTATGCATAATATTTATTCCATGGAGTCTGTTCTTTGTTACAGTGTACACAGTTTAGATGTATAAATGTTTCGTGTGTATTTGAATGTTTGTGTCCAGATTTCTGTCAAGTACAGATTTCTACATAAAAGTATTGAATTAATTTTTGCTAATTGAATTCTTAAAATATTCCATATCATTCTTACTTCTGCTTGATATGGCAGTTTATGAAGAGTGTCTTACATTCTTATTATTTGTGGATTCTTAGTTTCCGCTTGTGAGGTTTTTGCTTTGGCTTTATCTATTTATGTAATGCATTGTTAGGATGTCCAAATTCATGCTTATTGCATCTTTTCCATGATTTTTTTTTTTGAGACGGAAGTTTCACTCTTGTTGCCCAGGTTGGAGTGCAAAGATGTGATCTTGGCTTAGTGCCACCTCCATCTCCCAGGTTCAAGTAATTCTCCTGCCTCAGTCTCCCAAGTAGTTGGGATTATAGGTGCACACCACCATGCCCAGCTAATTTTTTTATATTTTTAGTAGAGATGGGGGTTTCACCACATTAGCCAGGCTGGTCTTGAACTCCCAACCTCAGGTGATCTGCCCGCCTCGACCTCCCAAAGTGCTGGAATTACAGGTGTGAGCCAACACACCCAGCCTTCAGTGAATTGTTTTATTCTTACTACTCTGTAATCACCTGTCTTTAACTGTTACTGCTGTTTACTAACTGTTAATTTGTCTGATCTTTTTGTTTGGGTAGCGTGTGATTATTAGTTATAATTCAGTTAGATATGACAAATATAAACAAGTATTTGAATATAAGCATGTGGAAGAGTATCTATCTTTCACATAACTAAAAAGTACATGGGAAAGCTTTTGTGGCACAAATTTTCCAAGGGAATAGAGTGATTCTATCACTGACAAATGATAGGATAATAGATATGATAATAGATATTAGGCATAAGTACCAGTCACTGTGCTCATTAGTACATGGTAGATTCTATTCATTTATTTTCTGTCACTGTGGTTTTCTGCTTTAGCTATGCTTCTTAAAAGCAGAACATGGTCGTGTTTTGTTTTCTTATTTATTCTCTGTCCTTTGATAGATCAAGTACATTTATTTAAATTCATGGAAATTTCTGATAACATTGAACTTGCTTTTACTGTCTTATTAAAATTTTGCTAGTTATCACTCTCTTTTTTGCTTTGAGATTGAATTGATAAGTTATCTTTATTCATTTCTCCATCTACTCTAAGTTTCTATTTTTATGTTATAAATTGTCCCCCAAAATTACTGGCTTAAAACAGCAGTTTATTATTTTTTTCCTCATGATTCTGTGTATTGCCTGGGCTTGTTGGGTAGTCTCTCATTGTGGTATTTCATGTAGTTTCCGTCAGATGAGGGATGGGACCATAGTCATCTGAAGGCTCAAATGGGATGAACATCTACAATGGTCCAACTCAATGGCTGACAGTTGATGTAGGTTTTCAGTGAGATGCTTAATGGGAGCTGTCCATCAAGAGATCTACAACGGCCCCTCTCTGTGGCTTGGGCTTCCAGCAGTATGATGGCTGAGTTCCACGGGTGAATATTCCAGAAGGCAGGAATGCTGCCAGTATCAGAACAGTGGACCTGGAAACAAATTGCATGCCATATGATCAACACAGAGCCATCCAAATTTGAAGGGAGAGGAAACAGACCTCTTTTTTGATAGACGTGTCCAAAAATTGTGGCCATTTTAAAACCATTGTATTATCTATAATTTTCAGAAAATACCTTATTTTTTCTATTTAATTTACCTAAACGTGATAAGATATATACTTTTTTAAGGCAAAATTTAATGTCTCCATTCTGTTTCTTTCAGTCATGACTAACTCAGTATACCATGGTACTTGATTATCCCACATATTTTTAAATATTTCACTGTAAGAGTTCAAGAATGGGGAAAGAAACACAAAAAGCAGCTCAACAGTCAAAGACAGCTTTATTTTGGAGAATAAACTTGAGAGGGATTTCTGGCCAATTTTGGTCAGCAGTATTCTCTCTTACAGACTAAGAGCATTTAAGGATTCAGAGTGAGAAAACTTATTACAGGCTTGGAATGTTTCTGTGTCGGGGAGAAGTTTATTGTGGGAATGGAATGTCTCTGGTTGGAGGGGAGGTTATATTGGCACTGACATCTCTCTGGCAGGAAGGGAGGTTATCATGGGGATGGCATGTCTCTGGTCGGGAAGGGTTTATCTTATGGTTGGAATGTTTCTGGTCAGAGATGTCATTTGTGGTTTATGCTCATGCTGACCTTAGTCATTAGGTTGATTCACTTTGGATTTAGGCGTTTTTTGATCAAGGTGAACTTTAAAATGGCGGTGCTTGTCCAAGATGGTGATGCTCCTGCTCTGTCAATCCAGGCTCTGTAGTTACTAGAAAGATGAGGGGTGATGTGTTCTTGCTGGCTCCTTCCTGCTGATGAGGGGACCGAGAGTTTTCTGGTCTTGGATTGACTGTAGTATTAACACTGTATGTAGATGTTTTGGGGTTGTTTTCTGTGAAATGGCCATAATCCTGTCAGTTAAAAATCTCTGAAGAAGGTTAATTAGGCAGGGTAAGAACATTAGTCCTAGGCATGTTATGAGGATAGGACCCAGGAATGGGATGACCCATGGTATAATTTTGTTCCCAAACCAAGAATCTATTTGGTTGTTTTGGTATTCCCTTAGTTTTTTAGCCCTTTTGTTTAAGTTTTTCAGCAGTGTCTCTTACTAGGCCTGATTGGTTGAGATAGAAGCGACATTCCTTACCTAAGGAGAAGCAGAGGCACATGTTTGGAAAGATCCATGTGTTAGTTTCTATTAGTAACCATTGTTAAAAGACAAATCATGGTAGGACTGGTTTACTTTATTATACTTGGTTTAATTATTTGTATACAGTGCAGTAAGAATAATTATTTGTTACATAAGCCTTTTAAATTTGATTTGTTGGAACTTTGTTCCATAGAAGGAATCTGAGATAAGACCTTTTTTAAAGCCCAGCCTAGCCATGGATTTGTACCATCAAATACCTATGAGTTGGGTGAATTCCTCTCTTGTTGAGGTTCTAAGATAACTTGGGGTTCCTGGCCTGTCAGAAAGTGACATTCTTTACTTACTACAGGTCAGAAACCCTGTACAGGGACTGTATACACAAAATATGAAGCCAGTTTCCAAGGGCTTTGTTGTCTTCTTAAGTCATATTTGATTCCTGAAAGGTAAGCATATGATTCCAGTCAAAGCCTTGGTAAAAATAACCAGTTTTTCCAATTGTGTTCTGTTACAAAAGCAAACAGATTCTTATTGCACTTATGCAAATAACTACATTGCCACAACTTCAAAATGTCAAAAATATCGCTCCTGTCTCCTATTGGTTCAGTTCATGAAGTTAATTCCTGTCCTGCTTGATATTAATGAACATTTTTAGCTCTTCAAGAGTCCTGAACGTTTTTCCTCTTTTCTGATGTCACAATCTCCAAAGTTATCAGAAACCTGCACTCAAGAGTACCTGTTAGAGCTTTATAGCTGATTATAAAAGCACCTTCTAAAGAGAACCAAAACAAGATAACAATTATTTATGGATGACCAAAAGTTTTATGGTAGCCATCGTTAAAGTCACAATTGACAAAGATATCTGTTACCTTCGTGGCACACAATAATTTTATCATAACAATTGTAATTATTACTGATAATGTACATGAAGATATATCAGAATTATGAGATTCTCCCATAACTTTGGAACACATACCAATAACATATTTATACAAATATAGCCCAAAGAAAGCCAAACACCATTTTATATTTGACAATGCTTCCTGTATGATTTTATACCAATAAGCCAAATTTTACCTTTATATTAGTGTGCTATTAATGTAAAACTCAATTTTTTTTTAAGGTGGAGTCTCACACTGTGGCCCAGGCTGGAGTGCAGTGGCACGATTTCGGCTCACTGCAAGCTCCACCTCACGGGTTCACGCCATTCTCCTGCCTGAGCCTCCTGAGTAGCTGGGACTACAGGCACCCACCACCATGCCTGGCTAATGTTTTGTATTAATACAATCTTGTAGATACATTTAACCAATTTTAATTTTTGACCATAAGGTAAAATTTTTATAGACCCTTTTAAACCCTTTATAATTTTTGTTAAAAAGCAAGTTGGTGCTTTAAGAGAAACCCATTGTGTTTTACTTGAATGCTCAGTTTACAGAAAAATTGGATGATACCCCTTCAACTTTAGCTGATATGTTTACACACAGAATTTCCTTTACAAATAACTTTCCAAAACTTGCTTAAACTTTCAAAACAAGTCTTTAACATTTTAATCTAGGTAAAAATTCACATTCTCATGCCTCCTTATAATCTTTTTACAAAAAGTATATGCACACTGTTTTTTCAATAGCCTTAAATACATGTTACGCTGTTAACTTTTAGCAACCTTCACTTTTGTTGGTGAGTTTGGGATTTTAATTATGTACTAGGTATAGAACCTAGAACCCAGACAGAAGTTCAGATAAGGTCTGACTTATTCCAGTGTTTCACTCCATGTGTCTTAGGTCTCACCTGGCTGCAAAGCAGGCCATTTGTACAGCTAAGAGTTAGAGTGGCATTTTATAAAGCATTCAGGAGGCCTAATCACTTTTAAATTGTACAACATTTCTTGCATAAATTCCCTTTTATAAAATTTTTCACAACTTTCACAATCTCTAATATGCCTCAACTTTCTGACTTGTTGTAAATATTTCTTTCTTTAAACATCCAGCTAATTTACTTTAGGATGAGAATTTATCATACAAGATTCATTTTTATATGAATTTTCTTTCCTTTAATATAAAAGATTATAACAGTCCTTTCCCAAAACAAAATTCCTTTATGTCTGTGGACTAGACTGCCTATGGCCACAAGATTAGAAGTTAGGGTATTTCACTAAATAGTTCAAGATGTAGCTATCTTTATTAAACTAATATTAATGTTTCATTTATTAAAAAATTACAAAAGCAAAGATTATTCTGTTTGGACTGAGTTATAGTTTTGTAGCCTCTATGCCAAATTTTGACACCTTATAGTATTTGGCAGAGATAAGTATGAAATTGCTTGATGAATACATGCAAACAAAAATGTATGCTGACAACTCTTAAGACTTTTTTAATCCTGCTGTACCAGTAAGTTTTAAAGATTTAAGTAACGTGGACTGAAAAGTCCTACAGCTTTTACTTTTCCCTTAAAAATATTTGATTCAAGGGCTTATTTTTCTTAGGCCAATTAATTAGAGCTTTTTAAATAGACATTGCACACATGACACGTATATATCCACACGGACAACCGGAATAAGATCCAGTAGTTATAAGATTTTTTTATTTTCTAATTTCCCAATTGGATTATTGGCCTTCAGGTGATGCCCTTTAAGAAGAGGGCTAGGAAAACAATTTCCAGGGCCTAATAAACAGCCATAGCTGGAAGACAAAGTCAGATTTTGAGAGGCACCTGTTCACCTCTAATTCCAGGGCTTCCAAAAGGAAAACAGATTTTTCCCAAAACAGGATTTGTGGGGCCTCTTCTGTTTTCCCAAGGAGTCCCAGGACACCAGAAGTAATTTTAGGGCCTTTCATACATGCACCAAGAGTGGCAAGATAGAGTGGAGAAAAGTAATTCAGTTGACTTGGAAAAAGCCTTTTCTAGGAAAACAAGATTTATGAAGAGAGAAACATAAAGGCCTTTTGAATATATTCATAGCTCGGATGTCCATTTTAATTAAGCCGAGCACTCTTTTTCATCAGGGGTGAGAGTGGAGGTTAGAATTATCTAAATATCATGCCAACTTAAAGGATTGGTTTATATTCAGGAATTCCCTGTGATAATGACAGGGATTTTCAGAGAAAGATCCCACATGTTGTTCGATCTGTGACAAATCAGACATGGAGGAAGGGACATGAACGTGAGCAATGCCTTCAATCCCAGCCGCTTTCTGGAGAGGGAGAATGTCAGAGGTTGCTTGACTGGTTGGAGTGGTTTTTGAATGGGTAACAGGTGGAGAAGGAGGAGGAGCAGGGTTTGGGGCTGAAGGCTTGGGGGCAGGAGGTGCCACAGGGGTGGAGGCTTCCAACGGGTGAGGAGCAAATGCAGGAAGATGAGCATATAGTGGGAGTTCATCTGCAGGGTCAAAAGGGGTCTTGGAAGAAGGGGTTTCGAAGGAAGGAGCGTCAGAGGAAGGGGAGACCCAGGGAGGGTTTTCATTAAGAAGAAGGATTTCATGAGGTGTGCAAGGTTGACGAAGGGAGGGTCGGGATGTAAGGTAGAAGAAAACCTGAATAGAGAGAACCTCTTGCCATTTGCTGTTCTTGATTATAAAGTTGTCAGGGTTCCTGAGAAGTTGAAAGTCAAAGGTGCCATTTTTTGGTCATCAGCTGTCATTATATCTAATTTGTGTTGGGGCCAGGCCATGTTGCAATAAAAAACCAAATGCTTTGGCTTTATGCTTCCTGTAAGACAAGTCTGGTGAGGTTGTGAAGGAGACAGCCCAGTGGAGAGGACATAGGAATGTGGGATTTTTGGGCACCCATGTGGACTGGTAAGAGGAAGTCAAGAATGTCTGTTTTTGTTGCAGGCATCCCCAGACAAAAGACAGAGACCAGGAATCCTCTTTATAAAGAGGATAAACAAGCTGAGAAGAAACTGGGCATCCCCAAGGTTTCTTCCAGCTTAGTCCCTTGTTCTGCAGGGACTGGGACAACAGACCTGACTTTCTTGGGTACCACGAGAAAGCCAGGGGAGGGCAGATCTTACCACTTGGTTGGATTAGTGTCCAATGTTGGATGTTCTGGTTGGAATTGGCAAAGGGCCTCTTGGACTGGAGCTGCACGAGGAAGGGAGGGAGAAAGAGAGAGAGGGAGAGAGAGAGAGAGAAAGGGAAGATGAGGGAGGAAGAGGGCAGAGAGTGAATTACCCATTGCAGGCTGTCAGAGGTGGATTTCTGAGACCTGAGGGTTTTGAGGCTCACTGGAGAGTAACCCCAACCCGAGCCTCATAGTCCCCTTCAGGCTAGTGTTGTCCTCCCCAAGCAAATCACTCGAAAAGTGAAGTGAGAGACAAGATGGAGTGGGTGGCCAGAGACTCTCAGGATCCAGTGGGATGAGCAGTTGCTCTCTACTGCTTCCTGGGTTGCAAGAGAGCCTCTACCTCTAACTCCCATCCTGGGTTTTGGGACCAAATGTAAGAGTTAAGGAAAGAGGAATGAAACACCTAAAGTGGCTCAATAGTCAAAGACAAGTTTATTTCAGAGAATAATCCTAACAGGGATTTCTGGCTGATTCCAGTCAGGAGTATCCTCTTTTACAGACTAAGACAATTTAAGGTTTCAAGATGAGGGAACCTATTACAGGCTTGGAATGTTTCTGTGTGGGGGAGAAGTTTATTGCAGGGTTGGAATGTCTCTGGTCAGAGGAGAGGAAATCTTGGGGCTGACATCCCTCCCTCTGGAGGAGAGGTTATCTTGGGGCTGGAATGTCTTTGGTTAGGAGGGGTTTATGTTACAATTGGAATGTTTCTGGTTGGAGATGTCATGTGTGGCTTACAGTCATGCTGACCTTAGCCATCAGGCTGATTTCCTTTGGATTTAGGTGGTTTTTGATCAAGGTGAACTTTAAAATGGTGGTGCTTGTCCAAGAGGGTGCCGCTTCTGCTCTGTCATCCACTAGCTTATGATGGATTCTACAACTGTTCTAATATTTGAACCGTGTTTCTGTAGGATAATTTTATGTCAAATAGTATAAATCTTGGAAAAAATCGTTAACAAAAATGTTGGAAATTATAGAAGATAATAAATATAACAAAATTGTAGCAGAGGTTTGGACATATTTGACAGATGAGAGATAAATTTTTTAAAAAATATCTTAAGTAATATAATAAATATACTTAACATTATATTTGTGCCAAACTTTATAAAGTAAAAAGCATATGCTTCTCTAATAGAATTTATTTAAAGAAAACATAATAAGCAAAATAAAATGGAATTATACAGATTACTTTTATAAATCAGATTATCCTAACCCTAGGAAATTATTAAAAATGAAAACCAAATACAAATCAAACCATATATATTCTAGAAATATGTATATATTAAAAACATACGAGCAAACAGAAAACTTAAATTTACTGATAATTCTGAAAATAAAATTGTAGTCAGCTGCATACAAAAATTGATGTGATTTGATTTACAAAATAGAAAACAATTTAGAAATTGATGGTTTTATAATGCAATGAGGAGTATTGAAAATAAGTAAGCAATAAGCTCAAATGCTTGAGAGAGCAGAAATAAGAATGATTGAAAATTAAAGTATTAAATGAGTGAGAAGAAATGATTTATAAATTTTGAACTAAAAGTAATAACTTATTGAAAAATCCAATAAAATTGGCAAAAGACTCTGAAAATTCTTGAAGAATAAAGGAAAAACATAGATAATCTTCAGAGTAAATAGGTAAAGCCTAAATACGTGTTTTTAAAGATAATACTTTTTTCTACATTCTGAAAACGAAACAAGAGAAATTGAACACAGTTTTTAGAGATATATAATACGAAGTGACATATATAAAATGACTTTAAAATATATTAAACATGTTGTACTACTTAATATTTAAGTAAAATATTATGAAATTTAATAGAGAATTCACTCCTCTCAGAAGTTGCTGGGCTTCACGGAAGTTTCCTCAACTAACAGGAAGTCCTTTAATATGATGATTTATACAAAACATTGAAAAGAAGAGAAATACCCCAAGTTCTTGGGAAAAAATGAATAATTTTGATATGACTACTCTAACAACGGTAATAACTATAAATCTCACTTTAAAAACTAAATAATTTCAAACAAATTGAAGTGATATATTAGTTAAATGACCTAACAGACTTCCTTTTAGGAATGTTAAGGAATGTTCATCATTTGTTTTGGATAATGAAGTCAGCAGAGGAAAAAAATATATAAGTAACTGCTAACCTTATGGGTATCTGCAACACACTGAAAAATTATCTAATAAAAAGGTACAAAGAAAAAGCTTATCACTGTTAGGGATAATTAGAAAGTGAATGATCTTATTTAGTATTAGGCAAACACATAAAAGAGAAATACGTATTCAAATGAAAGGAGTGAAATTACCACCATATGCAGATCTGTTTTTCTATCAAGAAAATAACAGAGAATCTACTAAAGTAAAAAAGGAAAGGAAGAAAAACCATTATAATTAATATAAAATTTAATACAATACCTGATTATTAATTCAATTTCTAAAAAATCTTTGTGATTACACAATAACTAGCTAGTAAATATTAGAAGAACCTGATCACGAAGAAACCAAAAGACATAATCTTCAACTTTTTTAATGCCATTGTGATGGCAACCATCTGATTGTTTTATTCTAATTTATTTCCACCTCCAATTATAAGAACAGCTTCTTTCCCAGTGATGGCTACTCCTAATGATGTATTCTCTGCACCAGAGGAGTTTGCCGCTGTGGCTGCTGGAAATTCTTGAACTCAGAGAGTGTACATATAAATTTATAAGCCAGGTCTGGAAAATATCTGTGATATGCAAGCTTCGTGTTTCGGTGGATTAGGTTGGCTCATGTCGTCCTCTTCTGTGTAGTTCATTCAGTCATTTACTCTACTGCTAATTGATTAAACATTTATTAAACTACCCTGTGTCCAGGCTTTCTTTTAGGTCATCAGGCTATAATAATAGAAAAGACTAACAATTTTGCTGCTCTGATAAATTATACACTCTATTCTAGGGACAGAACTTAATGAAATCACATTTCATTGTATTCAAAGTTTAGTAACACTGACCTTTGGTCATTTTTATCCTTTATCTCTCTACTTGAACTTGATTTTAGATAAGTTTTGACATACTATACTTAGACTAACTTCAAATTCCTTTCCAGTATCAAATCAATCCTAATATGAGTTGCATGTACCTGAATTTCAATGTTTTTGGCACAAATTATTCTCGCTAATTCTTTTTTTAATCTCCATTCCTTTTTCCACTTACCAGTCACCCAGAGGCGCATGATCAATTAAAATATACATTTAAAAATCATGCTCACAACATAAGATAAATGTTGGAGATTCATACATTAAAATCAAAATTATGTACATACTTTGCAGTTATAATGAGAAATATTAGTGAATTCCAAAAAAAAATGTGCAGGTTCCTGATTTTTGTATTTATAAACTGATTATATATATTATATATATTTTATAATATATATTATAGATTTATAATAAATCACTGACTGGAAATGTAGTAAAGTAGAAAGAGTGAATGAAATACAGGTTGCTTTTTGATTGTGAGAAATGTCTAACAAATATTTATAAATTGATTCTTATAATTTGAAAACTGTTAGGCATAAAAATTATTATTTTCACATTTAGTAAATACAGTTGACCCTGAAAAACAAGAAGGTTAGAGGCCCTGACCCCGTGTGCAGTCAAAACTCCACTACTACTTTTGACTTCCCAAAAACCTGACTAATAACATTCTGTTTACTGGAAGCCTTACCAATAACATAAACAGACTAGCACATATTTTGTGTATTGTCTGTATTACATACTGTATCCTTTTAATAAATAAACTAGAGACAAGAAAACATTATTAAGAAAATCATAAGGAAGGAGAATACATTTACAATTCATTCAGTGCAAATGGATCATCACAAAGGTCTTCATCCTGGCTGCCTTCAGGTTGGGTACGCTGAGGAGGAGGAGGAGGAAAAGAAGGTGTTGGTCTTGCCATCTCAGAGGTAGCAGAGGCAGAAGAAAATCTGTGTGTAAGTGGACCCATGCGGTGCCAACCCATGTTTTTCTAGGGTCAGCTGCGTGTGTCGGCCATGCATATTTTTCATATGTATTTTAAAATTTTCCAAATAGGTGAAAACTGAAACACTATTCGTATTATTTGTTGCTGGCAAAACTCCTGTATAATAATTAGGTAACCTGTGTAATGGTTTTTATTTGTATAAATATTCTAAACATACATGTAACTAACATTTAATTGCTGTAGATAAGAGCATTTTCTGATAAACATTTGAAATTTATTCAATATCACACATGATACAAGAATCCAGAAATAAGGACAAAATACCACAAAAGAATTTTTTAACATTTCTTTTCCAGATTATATGAGATGGTTACAAGAATGATCTATGAATGTGAGGGCTTCCCAGCTTTCAACCACACCTCAGCTGCCCCAGCACCAAATCAGAGATTGTATCCCAGAATCAGGATAAATGAGTGGCCTGAAGGGTAAACACTTGCAATAGCCTGGCTAAGCATAAGGACCAATGTGATCTGTATCACCTTAGAATGAAAAATCACTGTAAGAAGAGACAGAAAGTAAATAGCAAATAATAAGAGGAAAAGCATCACAGATATCATGGCTCTTTTTTGGCCTTAACTCTAGGATCTCTGAATTCCATTGCATTGAGCTTCATATGTCTGAGATATTTCCACAGGGAGATTAACAAGAGAAACATGTAAGGATAGAGGAAAGGGTACAAAGGATCCGACAGTAAATATAATCAGTTTCAAGAAGTTTGTACTTTTAGTAGAGACAGGGTTTCACCAGGTTGGCCAGGCTGATCTGCCCACCTAGGCCTCCAAAGTGCTGGCATTATAGGTGTGAGCCACCATGCCCTGCCCAAAATATTTTCTTATCATATACAGATGTTTGTTTGGGTGGTTGTAAAGACGGTTAACTGGTAGGCTTGAAACTATGTACTTTTGTTATATAAAATCATATTTGTTCGCCTATTAGAGTATAAAAAGGTGTTTGTCACTTAAAATTTCTTATAGGGTTGCAAAGATAGGTTGAGTTTATTCAATAACCTTGTGAAAAATAACCATCTGATTATGAACTCATGGTCATATTCTCTTTAAGGCATACAGTAAGAAAAGGCTGGCTGGGCGAGATGGCTCATGCCTAGATGAGCAGGAGGCCTAAGTGTGGATTGCCTGAGCTAAGGAATTCACAACCAGCCTGGACAACATGGTGAAACCCCGTCTCTACTAAAATACAAAAAAATTAGCCGGGTGTGGTGGTGTGTGCCTATAGTCCCAGCTACTCAGGAGGCTGAGGCAGGAGAATTGCTTGAACCTGGGAGGCGGAGGTTACAGTGGGCCAAGATCACACCACTGAACTTCAGACTGGGCAACAGAGTGAGACTCCATCTCAAAAAAAAAAAAAAGAAAGAAAAAAAGAAAGAAAGAAAAGACTACAGATTCTTACACAGTAAGAGCAGTCTGCCTTGTAAAGTAACTTGAATACACTTGAAAGAAAGTAAACACATGGACCATTTGATGAAGCCATTTGCAACTGTAATATTTGCCATTTTATCCTAAGGGTATTGGAATGCACAGTGCATTGAACACACATACTTATTCCTACCATTTTCCCATGTCCCTATACAATTATAGTAAAGAAATACTCAATGACAAACAGGATAAAAGAGGAGATGACAGCAAACAAAAAATGTAATAAAATTGTGGAACTGGGATGACAAATCGAAAATTACCAGTTTGTGAATCAGAAAAAGCCAAAACCAGACATGAAGAGAGGACAATGTTGCAATCAATGTACACAGGAACACCTGAAAAATTGGTGCTTTTGGATTAGTGCATTTTCCTATCCAAAAACTTATATATAGTCAGATTATAGTGTATAATCTTCATCAAAGTTGAGTCTTTCTTCTTCAGCTGAATCCTCTGCATTTCTTGTTATTTGATTTTATGTATTTTGAATTGTTGAATGAATAAGGTAATCTTGTCATTCTCTCTCTCTCTCTCTCTCTCTCTCTCTCTGTCTCTCTTGCTCTCTCCCTCTCTCTTCATGGGATTTTCTAACGCTGCTGATACCTATAAAGTATGTGAATTTGGGAACGATACTCATTCATATTGAAATTTTAATTCCTGCATCCGAAGAGTGAACATCATGCAAAAATAATCAAAGGGCTATTGTAAGTATAAAAAAAAACTAAGGTGTCTAAAATGTCACCATACTAGGTACAAAGGGATAACGAATAAATCTTTAGCTAGTCATCCACATATAGAAATGCAATATATGATACAGATAATAATTCAATCACTGAAAAAAACTTGGTTATTCTACGTTGTTTGGGGACAGTGATGTATTCAATTATTTTTAAAAACAAATTTTACACCTCTGCCTCACAACATGGGCTTCCTTGTAGCATGTGGCGGTTTCTTTAGAGAACCAGTTGGGATTGCAAGGCATTTTTATGATCTAGACTCAAAAGACACAAAGCATCACTTCTGACATATTCTATTGGTCACGGCAGTAACAAAATTCCAACCAAGTGGAAGGGCGGGGGAATCACACCTCACCCCTTCCAGAGAGGATGTAAGGTCCCATCATAAGAAGATAATAAAGATGAAAAATACTATTGTGACCGTCCTTGGAAAACACAATGTGCCACACATCCCAATTTCCAAGATGTTACATAATAAAAAACTGCACTTTGAAATAAAAAAACTACGGTTGTAATTTATGGTTCTTAAGCAGGAGGAGAAAAATCTTTTTTCTAAGATAAAACATACATGTTTATCTAAACAAAGTGCGTTATTCATTAATCACTTTTTTAAAAAATCCCTCTTTTAAAACTACATGATAACAGGGTGTTGTGCCGACACCCTTTTTTTTTTTTCCCCTGAGACCGAGTCTTGCTCTATCGCTCAGGCTGGAGTGCAGTGGCACTATCTCCACTCACTTCAACCTCCATCTCCTGGGTTGAAGCAGGTCTCCTACCTCAGCCTCCCAAGTAGCTGGGATTACAGGTGCAAGCCACCATCCCCAGCTATTTTCTGTTATATTTTTAGCAGAGACGGAGTTTCACCATGTTGGCCATGCTGGTTTCCAACTTCTGACTTCGTCATCCACTCTGCTCAGCCTCCCCTAGTGTAGGGATTACAGACATGAGCCAACCCGCCCAGCTGACAATTTTATAGATAATAAAAATAGCTACTGACATGAGAGCAGTTTCTTATAAAGGCTTGTGGATTCAACTGTAAAAGTGGCAATCCACTCTGACACCCCTCTCCACTGCAGAGAGCTTTCTTCTTTCGCATATTAAACTTTTGCTCCAGCCTCACCTGTTGTGTCCACACTCCTTAATTTTCCTGGTCATGAGACCATCAGCTCAGATAACATCTTAATAATAATACCAATGACCTGGACCTGTTTTGGTAATACCAGCTCTGGGGCCAGGACACAGGAGACACTCTCAGGCAGAAGACTGAAATCTGTGCAAGTGGTGTACAAATCTGTCCCTTCATGGACAAAACTCAGACCAGTCTATCTCTTGGATTTCTAAAATTTTACGTTCATTGTGATGAGAATCAACATTTGATCTATTTCAAAGGATATGCTCAAATTTTGCCAATGCTAACATGGCTCAGCAGAAAAATGCATGTAGTGTATATTAAGAAAGCACATAGAGTATCTACATTGACAGGGTTTTCATAATCACACAAAAAAAGGAATTAATTTGTATGAGTATCTTTATATGAGGTCAAGGAGGAAAACAGTTTACTGGAAGTCTACTTAAATGTTCTTATGATTTAAAACAAACTTACTTACTCAGGAAAAATATATTTCTCGCCTCACCTGTTAAAGTCTTAGGAAAGTTTAACCTTGATAATCTCCTAGTAACAGAACTTATGTTTCTTTTCTGAACCTCATTCCCTCTCATATTGTAGTAATGAAATGAATAAATGAATAGTAAGTAACTAGTGGAGCACAGTAAGCTCTGAGAACTGACTGCCTTCTGTTCCACTTACTACCTTTATAAGAACCTTGGTATGTACCTAAGCCATGTCATCTGTAAAACTAAGGCAATGATAACAATCATATCTCCCTAATATAGTGGTTTTGATGATTAAGTGGAATATAGTAAATGTTTAAAAAATGCTTTCTATTATAACCAATTTGGCTAGGGTGGGTGGAAATAATAGAAATATGCTAAATTAATTGTGAAATATATAATATATATTTATGGGTCATCAACATCAAATTAAAAAATATAGACGATTGCCATGATAGTGAAACCAAAGTTTTTAAACAAGTCAAAGCAAAGTTAAGTCTCAAAGACTAGTGTGTTTATTTGATAACTGTATTATCAGAATGCTTAGTTGATACAATGAATACAATAATTCTTCCAATTCACATAAACTGCCAGACAAGTAACTCAATGCAATTCACTCACTGTCAGAGAAGTTTATCTCCTCTGCCAATGTTCATCTTTCCTGGCAAACCATCCTTCAGTATTCCAGGCAAACTAGAGCAAGGTGAAGTTGAAGAAGATTCTACTTTCTATTCCATTCAGAGAGCTTCCAGGTCTTCAAAAAGAGTGAGACATGTGGGAGTGAAAGAGCTGAAGCATGAAATTTGCATCTTATCATAAGTCCAGAAGGGAAAACAAGGGATTCGAAGCACAAGGGTGATATGCTCTAATTTGATCACTCTGATTGTTGTGAGGGAACTGATATGGGATGTGCTGGGGGAAGAATGTTACCAAGACCAGGTCGAGGCTGTTAAAGTCCTCCAGGAGAGAGCATCGAGGGCTGAACAACCTTCTAGTAAAGATCATGCAAGTGGTCATATTTAGGATGTATTTTGAAGGTGGAAACAATTAGATCAGCTAATGCTGGAGGGAGTGAGGAGTTTTGAACCACTAGGTAAATACCTGTCAGTAACTGAGAAAATGTTGGGATGTGTTATGAGAGATGAATCCTAAAATTTCATATATTGAAGACTGACCCTTCAGGGCCTCAGAATGTGAACATCCATAGTAGAAGGCAAGTGTGGGGCTGAGGGCTGTCACTCACCTCTAGGTGCCCAAGCTCCTGCAGCAGTCCTGCTTCTCCCTTTCACCCACCCACCCTCACTCACAGACAGTGTCCCTTTCAGCTCTGTTTTTGATATGTCTGGTGAGAGCATAGCTGATATTTATGCTTTCCTGATACACTAGTCTCTTTTGCTGATTGCTGACATTGGAGAAGGTCATAGAAGGGACCTGAGCTGAGCGACCTTTAGGGGCATTTCCTGTTCTTATCCTTATCAGTGCCAAGAAGAAATCTGTCTTTCACCAGGCCTGCAGTTTTCTCAGTTGCCCACATCATCAGGCAGTATCTGCCTGGCACTCCTCTTTGTTCCTTTTCTCTGACCTTCCTTTTTGACATGATAGTTGACCTGAAGTCAACTAAACAGGATTGCTCATCTCCAGGTCTAATAGAAAACAGTATCTGGTGAAACAAAAGACAATAATCCCAGTAACACATTGGAAGCTGCTTGGCTCAAGTAAGTACTCTGTGCCTACGATACAACTCATAAAGCCCAACTAGAACAGATCCACTTCCCACAGGACCGGAGAGAGGAATGCATTCCCACTTCAAATATGTCTATATTTATTCCAGGGAAAATACCAATCCTCCTGGATCCCTTATGAGAACAATGTTGTCTGTAGCAAAATCTAATCTACTAGGAAAGTTTCTTGTATTATTATCTGCAACTCTTCAGAAGGGCCAGACCAGACCCTCGTATGCATAGCACAGGATCCACTCATGCACACCTGGCTAGGGGCTTGTCTTTATGATTTTCTGTCACATGGCCTCTCAGCCATGCCTCTAGTGAAGCTATCCTCAAATAAAGACTAGCCATGCACAAAAAGTGAAAAATTACACAAGGCCTACACAAGGTCTGAAATGGAAAGTGCAGCTGGTGACACTGAGTAGTATATTTTATGAATTGATGAACAGGGAATTTGTAGGTATCACAGATAATCAGCAGCTGAGAAGAGGGCTACCAATCCAGGACCCTGAAAGGACATTTTGGAAGCTTAATACTTTATTGTCCAATTGTAGAGACAAAAATGAAAATAAAGGTAGTGAGGAGTACCATACACCATTACTTAGAAGCTTAAATAAAGGGCATCTCCCAAAAGACATGTGGGGAGAAAAACAAATACATAGGAAGAAAATTACATATGACAAGGTAGACTCAGAATATAAAAATATCAACAAATAAGTGTGAGAAAGAGAATGAGAAAGAATGAGTATTAGAATATTATAGAAAAAATCCTCTGTGTGAAAGGACACTCTGATGAAACAGGTGACATAAATACTGAATAAAAAACAGAAGACCAATCAAGGCATTTGAGGCTTGGATAGGCATTACAAATCATCAAGTTGAATGTATAAATCTGGCCACTTAGTTCTCAGTGATGAGGACTACAGCATTTGTTAGAAGAAATAAAGCAGAGGATGAATTATATAGAATATTCTGGAGAAAGTAGAGGTCTTAGCTATATGACATCGTCTGGCTCACTTAGGGAACCATGTATTCAGTTTGTTCAGGTCTAGAAATCCCTTGGTGGTTTCTGTGTTCAGTCTTGCTTTAATAATCCCTAAAGATATTTTTAAAATACAAATTTTTTAGCTTGCATGTGTTGTACAGCACCAAGGCTTGCCTGAGCATAGTGAGATCCACAGAGTTTGGACAGTTCCTGTAGCCTGAGCAGGCTGCGCGGAAGCTTTCTCTCATCTATGTGTGCCCAGGAGTGTGCTGTCCTCACACATCTCATAGATAAGCAAGACCACCTCTATTACATGAAAAATTTAGCTAAATGTGAAAATATCCACACACACACACACACACACACACACACACATTATGAGAGATGGAAATAAGGTATAAAAAGAGTCAGAGATATTGACCATCTTCACTGTTACCTGCAGGATAGCTGCCCAACCCCCACTCCCCGACACACCCACACAAACACATATACACAGAAAGGAAAAGCACAGTGGAAATTAGAATAGCAGTCTTTCCAAACAGATTGAAAACCAAATGATGTCGAAAGTTCAATTCTGACACTGTGCTGATTGCTTGGACACAGTTCTGTCAAAACATGTATCCAAGTCATAGTTGTACCTTTTAGAAATTAGACACAAACAACGTCCTACCCAACCCTTCCTGCTGGGCTAGAGTCCGAAAAGAAATGAGGGATACACTTGACCTGCAGTAAGCAAAGCAGAACCCAGTCTCTGAGGTGATGAGGCCCACCCAGCAGGGAGCTCAAATGCGCCATTGTTCTGCTTGTCTTTATAAAGGGACCTGACACGTTCTCCCAGCACAAAGTTGGGAGTGACTCCAGAGCCTTCTGCAAGATGCTTCTGATTCTGCTGTCAGTGGCCCTGCTGGCCTTCAGCTCAGTTCAGAGCTCAAGTGAAGGTAAGACCAGTGGGGAAAGAGATTGTGACTCTGATTGGGGTTTACGGGCAAACGCTATAGAGGGGGAAAGTGGAGGGAAGAGAAGAGGATGAGAAAATAGATGGGGCTGCAAACAGATGGGACTGCAGAGTTCTCATGCCAAGGATCAGAAGACCTGTTGTGCCTTCATTCCTCATCAAGGTCTCATAGTTTATTGATTGCACAAATAGAACCCGATAAAGAATTTGTACCAGGGAAGTGAGAGAGTGAGATTTGCATTTATACAGACATGGGACTGCTGTGAAGGACGTGGAGAATGCAAGACAGAGTCAGGGAAGTGCAGCTGTGAAGATCCTGTACTGATCCCGGTAGACAGGGATGATGCTGGCCTTGCTGTACAGTGGCTGAGCATCATGAAGGAGATAAACACATGTCAGAGCTACTGCCCAGACAGAGAAATGGGTAAAACACTTGTCTCTGTCTACATAGAGATAGACAATAACCAGAGTGAAACACTGTCATTTTCTTCTCTCCTGCATGTAGTATTTCAAGGTGCTGGGAGTGGCATGTGTCAGATTGTATCCAAGTGGTTACTTCTGGTGGCTCCTGTTGAGAAAGCCTGCAAATATAAGCAACATATTTACAGATGAAAGAGGGCAGAAGAATCCCCAAATATGTCATTGAAATACTCAGAGCAGTTTAACTAAATAAGCACTAAGGCTTGAGGAATCATAACAGGACCAACAGGGGCCCTTCTCTGTTGAGTTCCTGGTTGATGCTCAGTGTAGTAACAACCCTGCTTCCTCTTACATCTTCCTCCACTTCCAGTAGCATCAGACAGTGACTGATGAGGTCACAAAGGGAGATGCACAGGGTGTGATCAGAGGTCCCTTTTCCTCGTAGGACACTATGAGCTCTGAAAGATGCACGAAGTAACTTTTCCCATCATCCTCTACTTCTTTTCTAGATGTCAGCCAGGAAGACGTTCCCTCCATAATATCAGGTAAATTCCAATAAATTCTCAATAGACTTTGTCTCCATTTTTTCCTGAAGAATTGATCAATTCTCAAGTGTCTTCTTATTAACATTTTCTTCTCAGGAATTGACTAACGTCAGTGCCCCAGAGATATAAGTAGTTTTCTCCCAACCTTGATTCTGGGGACCATGAACAAAGAAATTCGATTTTTCATCACCCTTATGTGGATGAAGAGGAGTTCTAATCAGGAAGCCTTGGGAATCGGGGAGGTTGGGAGTTGAGACGCAGGTCAGGGAGAGAAGGGCTCTGTGGTGAAGACAGAGAGGTATGAAGACAGGAGGGTTTTCCAGCACTGAGCTCAGCTCTTCTTGTTTCAACTCACACAGATGAGGAAGACTCTGACCAGTTCATAGATGAGGAGCATCAGGGACCACCTTTGGGAGGACAGCTATCTAAACACCCTGCTGGTGATGGAAACAAGGATGATGGCCCTCAGCAGAAACCACCCCATCACGGAGGCCACCACCACCGTCCACCACCTCCTACAGGAGAGCCACAAAACACACAGAAACCAGGAGGCCATCACCATCATCGTCCCTCACCTCCTCCTGGAAAGCCCGAGGGAACACCTCCACCTTCCCAAGGGAGCCGCCCATCAAGACCCCCAAAGGAGCAGTCTCCCCAGTAATCTAGGATTCAGTGACAGGTGTGATTCCAGTTTATTCTCCATCGAAGGCTCCAACTGCTACAGTTCTCCAACTTCATTGTGCCAATGAGTCCATTGAAAAGCTGTTATGATTGCCTTGTCCTGGAACACATTTCTAAAAATCGTTATTCAGATATTCTTGTATAGGGTATCAAGATCCTGTGTTTTACAGAAGCTCTTGAAGGCAATTCTGATTTTGGAAATCACTATGTTCAAATTACATGTCTTAAATAAGGTTGATGATGAGGATGTAGAACCATGTTCTCCTTTTGGCTCTCTATTTTCTTTCCTCAAATTCAAAGACTCCCATTTAAAGTTTTCACCTGGACATGCTTTGCTCAGTCCTGCCTCACATC
Source organism: Theropithecus gelada (assembly GCF_003255815.1). Classification (NCBI taxonomy): domain Eukaryota; kingdom Metazoa; phylum Chordata; class Mammalia; order Primates; family Cercopithecidae; genus Theropithecus; species Theropithecus gelada. The sequence continues at coordinate 93,801,350 of NC_037679.1, read as the reverse complement.
AGGCTTTCATGTCCAGTATTCCCACTAAATGGTCCTTGAACTTTCAGCTGTTAAATGGTATCTCATTTTTAAAATACTTACATTTAAAGTCATACATGCATAAGCTAACAAAAACTAATCTCAGTGAACAAAAAGGTACAGAGCTAAATAGTAAGAGCCTAACTCATCTTTCTTCCCTTCGATCCTTCTCAAAACCCCCACCTTTTACTCTTTGGAATCTCCTTTTGGAAATATTTATTGCTACATAAATATATATAATGTTTTTATTACAACCACTTATACCATACTCTATATTCAGATTTGTGTCTTATTCATAGGAAAATTTGATTGTTTAGAAAACATTCACATGAGTTCATTTAGATCTCTTCAGTGTTTGTTGGTTAGTTTGTTTTTACAATTGTATACTATTCTATTGTTTGGTTGTTCCAAAATCTATTTAACCAATCCCTGTCACTGGACATTGAGGCTGGTTTCACATTCTCACTATTACAGGATATGTTGCAGTGCCTATCTTTGTAAAAATAGACCTTACACAACCAACAGCAACAAAGCATGAACAACATAACAATACTTGTTTCTCTTTCTCATCTAAGCAACAGTTTAAATCACATTACCTGCAATGGCTTAAAGAGTGAACAAAGAAAATATTACTAAGGAGAAGGGGGCTGTAGAAGGGATAGAGGGCAAGAGTAGGGACTTGCATCTCCCTCACTGCAGTACACCAGTGAGGGATTACACATTTCCTGCCAGGTCAAGTGTTGTCTATAATCCTCCTTGTTTGTTTGTCTTTTTCAGGAAGTGAATAAGAAGAAAACAGTGTTTCAAACGCCATGAAACACGCGGTCATGCTCTAACTTCAGTATACCAATAAAACAATCAGCTTGCAATTTCTGATGGTGGTGTCTGTTTCTGAGTGTTTGGGACTCTGGAATCTGAGAGCCATGTTCACATTGTACGAACATCCAGGACCCCTTCTCCTTTATGTTTCCAGCAAGCTTCTCCCCTCCTTATCCTTAAGTCATCTGCCTGGGGAAGGAGTTCCACTGTTTCTTTCCTTCTCTGTCTTCTATAGCTCGAATTTAAATTGTACAAGTATTTTCAGGTCATTTCCTGATATTCCAGTAAGCTTATGAATGTAAGAAAAACAATACCAGTGAAAGAAAGTCCCAGAAGCTGAGAGAAATTTTAACAAGTTCAAAAGTAACCAATTTTGTTTTCTAGGGAAATGAGTGTGATTCTATGCCTCTATTCCCCAGAAACCACTAGATCTATTTTCCCCTATTTTATCTTTGATCAGTTCTATCCCTGCCTATACGTCTTACTATTCTTAAGAAAACCTAAATGGATTTCATCAGAGGCAGCATGACTTGAATAAGCAAAGAATTTGGAATCTCTCAGATTGTAGTTTAACAACTCTCTCTTGCTAACTCTGGACTCATAGGAAGCTACTTACATCTCAGAGCCTAAGTTTCCTCTTCTAAATTTTTGAATAATCAAAATGACTCCCCTAAAGGATGAAGACTAAGCAGATCACATACATGGAAAACTAATGGATATCGTCATGTCTGCTTCCCACTAATGATTTTAGGAAAGAACAGTGGACATGAAATTGTGAGGAATTAAATGCTCCCAAGTTAAAAATCTTAAGATTTCTTTGTCAAAAAATTTAAGTGCAATAGTCTCTGACATTGGTTTTCTCTAGGCTTTCAAACAAAATAGGAACACATTGCGTATTCATACTTTTTTTTAGCATTTTCTTTCTTATCAGGCTCTTTGTAAAATTCTAATTAGTTCTTTTTTTAAAAAAATAGTATCTCCTTATGGAAATTTAATTATGACAATTAGAAATGTAGACTTTTGAAATCTAAGAGATTTCTAAAGTATTAGTTAATATAGCAAAATTATTGCTTGCATAATGTCATTTTTTTCTTTGTACCACTCAAATTAAAATATCTAGAATGAGAAAACAGAGAAGCACTCTAATTTATAACAGACAGAAAGTCTAGTTCTTAAGCGAAAATAAAAGTTACAAACATCTTATAGTTTCATTAAAAAAGCAGAAAACAATAAAAACTTCAGAAATGAGAGGGAGAAATTAATCACAGATATGTAAAATTTTGAAAAAAATCAGAAAACATGATGTAAAACTCTTCTGATATAAAAATTTCAATGACAATTAATATTGCGTTAACATAAGTTATCAAATATGACTCAAGAAGTTTCAGAAAAATTGAATATAAAATAACCTAAGAAAAATGAATGATGTTGAGAGGAGACTCTCTGCAAGCAACTGTCACTGTCATCTCCAATGTCAATGAACACAGAAAATTCTTATGTTGAATTTGTTAAGCATAGGAACAGATATCTCTAGTTTAAGTTTTTTGAAATTATAGCAAAGGCTAAAAACATTCAGAATTCATTCTGTGAGGCTCATTCATGAAAATAAGTAGACCTGCAAAGGAAAAATACTCAGAAGTAAATAAACAAGTCAATCTGTGTAGAAAATAATCTACCATGTTGAAAGAGGATGATAAAGATGGCTCAACATTGGAAAATTGCTACTATCTCAACTGATAGCCTAAGTGCTTTCACTAAGAAGTTCAAAAACAATCAGAACAGAATGATCTCACCACAAAAGCCACCAACTTGACCAACCCACATGTAGTTTGAGCCCAGTTCTCTCCTATTATCCTAGGTGAAGCCTCCTTGCCTCTATCTTTTCCATTCCTACTTGATTTTTCATCTCATTGCCTAATCAAGGATTTTGATTCTGCACATGATCCTTTTGTCTCCTGAATCTTACCTGTATGCTCCATGGAATTATTTCAAGCAGCACAAACTTGCTGAAACAGCTCTCATTTTTACTAAGGTCTCCCTAAGGCTCTTAATTCTTCCTTACTATGACATTATTTGTCTGCCTTCCTTATTGCAAAGTTCTTGAAACATATACCTATAGTATCATGTCATGTCTGCTCCCCAATAATGATTTTAAGAAATAATAGCAGACATTAAATTATGAGGAAATAAATGCTCCAAGTTAAAAATATTAAGATTTCTTTGTCAAAAAACCTAAGTAAAATAGTCTCTAACACTGCTTTTATCTAGGCTTTCAAACAAAATAGGATCACTTTGTCTCCTCATATGTTTTTTAGCATTTTCTTTCTTACCAGGCTATTTGTAAAAGTCTAATTAGTTCTCTTTTTTCAAAAATAGTTAGTGCCTGCTTGTATGTTGTCTATACTGGTAGATATTTAAAATGGAAATTTAATTATGACAATTAGAAATGCAGGCTTTTGAAATCTAACAGCTTAGGAATGTGTTGGTTAATATAGGGAAATATTGCTCACATAATATCAATCTTTGTGTACCACCCAAATTAAAATATCTAGAATGAGAAAACAGAGACACAATCTAATTTATAACAGATGGAAAGTCTAGTTCTTAAGCGAAAATGAAAGATACATACATTATGTAATTTTATTAAGTAAAAAAGAAAAAAATACAAACTTCAAAAATGAGATGGAAAAATGAATCATAGAAGTGTAAAATTTTGAAAAAATAACAGATGTAAAACTCTTCTGATATAAAAATGTCAATGACATTAATATTACTTTAACATAAGTTATCAAATATGACTCAAGAATTGTCAGAAAAATTGAATATAAAATCCTAAAAGAAATGAATGATGTTCATATAGGAAACTCTCTGCAAGCAACTGTCACTGTCATCTCCAATGTCAATGAACACAGAAAATTCTTTTGCAGCATCTGTTAATCACTATGAGCAGATAATTCTAGTTTAAATTTTTCTAAATTATAAGAAAGGTAACATTCCTTCAGAATTCATTCTGTGAGGCTCATCAATGAAAATAAGTAGACCTGCAAAGGAAGAATACTCAGAAGTAAATAAATAAGTCAATGCTGTGTGAAAATAATCTACCATGTTGAAAGAGGATGGTGAGAATGGCTCAATATTAGAAAACTGCCACAGTCTCCTCTGATAGCCTAAGTGCTTTCACTAAGAAATTCAAAAAGAATCAGAACAGAATGATCCTACCACAATAGCTACCAAGTTGACCAACCCACATCCAGCTGGAGCCCAGTTCTCTCCTATTATCTTAAGTGAAACCTCCTTGAGTCTATCTTTTCCCTTCCTACTTGATTTTATATCACATTGCGGAATCAAGGATTTCGATTCTGCACATGATCCTTTTGTCTCCTGAATCTTACCTGTATGCTCCATGGAATTATTTCAATCAGCACAAGCCTGCTGAAGCAACTCCCATTTTTACAAAGGTCTTCCTAAAACTCTTAATATTTCTTTACTATCACATTATTTGCCTGCTATTCTTATTGCAAAATTCTTGAAATATATATTGACGGTATTTCCTCCAAGTTTCCTCACCTCCAAGTTTTCTTCCACGTTCATTATAGAGCCTTTCATACTTTGCACTCCAATTGTGTGACGGTCATCTTTAACCTTCATTCCAGTCAATTCAGGAATCCATTTTCAGTCTTGCATCTCATTTGACCTCTGAGCAATATATCACTCTTGAACATATCTTTCTTCCTGGAACACTTTATCAACATCTCCAGGGATCTCTCACTGTCTCCACGGGTTTCTTCTGCCTCTGCTGCTTCCCACCTGTAGCTACAAGTTTATTGTCTTTCAACTCTGTTTCACCTTGGTAAATAGCATCTATATTCATATGTGTGATTTTGCCAACTACAAGACATTCTTGACTCTTCCTCATACGTCACATTACATCAGTCAAACAGACTATGCTATGTTAAAGTTCAACCTTCAAAATACATTTCTATCGCAGCCATTTTTAGCACCATCATCACTATCTGCCCATCTAAGCAAGCCTCATTTCTACCTCACCCCAAATTGCAAGTCTATTTTTTTCTCGAGTCAATTCCTCACTGTAACTACTTAATAATCATATTACACATATATGTTTTTTAGTTTGTGTCCTCCTTTATGTATTTATTTATTTATTTGAGATGGAGTCTCACTCCGTCACCCAGGCTTGATGCGGTGGCACGATCTCGGCTCACTGCAACCTGTGCCTCCTGGATTCAAGTGATTCTCCTGCCTTAGCCTCCCAAGTAGCTGGGATGACAGGCATGTGCCACCACACCAAGATAATTTTTGTATTTTTAACAGAGACAGGTTTCACCATATTAGTCGGGCTGGTCTTGAACTCCTAACCTCGGGTGATACAACCACCTCGGCCTCCCAAAGTGCTGGGATTATAGGCATAAGCCACTGTGCCTGGCCTCCTCTTTTACACCATAAGAACAAAATCCTAATTTTGAATGTGGTCAAGTTCCTTTGGGTGGAGCCCTACCAGTCTCTGAACTAATTTACTGCTGTGTACTTAATTGATCCAGCTATGGCCACATGGCCACACTGGTCTTCCTTGTTGTTGTCTCGTTCTCCTCCTCCTCCTCCTCCTCCTCCTCCTCCTCCTCCTCCTCCAGGCTTTTTAATTGGTTCAGCTTACATGATTCTAACTGAAAAATTAATGTTGAGCAAATTTTTCACTCTGTGGATGCCCGAACTGTGGCAACAAGACCAGCTACAGAAAAGAGCAGAGGTTTCCCTGAAAATTTAAATAAGGGGGATAAAGATCCTGAAGCATTTCTTCAAAGATTTGTGACAGCAGATATAACATGGCTTTATGAGTACAATCCTGGAACAAAGCACAATCAAAGCAATGGCGATCAAGAGGTGGAAGTGGTCCAGTCAAAGGAAGAGTGGATGAGGAAAGTGCAAAGGTAATGGCAAGAGTTTATTGGGAAGCTCAAGGCATTTTGCTTGTTGACTTTCTGGAGGGCCAAAGAATGACAACATCTGCTTATTCTGAGACTATTTTGAGGAAGCCAAAACTTTAGTAGACAAATGCCTGGGAAAGCTTCTGCAGAGTACTTCACCATGACAGTGCTCCTGTTCATTTTTGCCATCAAACAGGGCAATTGGTGAGAATTCTGATAGAAAATCATTAGACATCCACATTGCATCCTAATTTAGATCCTTTGGATGCTTTTTGTTTTGTAATCTTATAACAAAATCTGTAAGGATGCTTATTATTTTTCAGTTAATAATGTAAAAAAGGCATATCAATAGCTGGTATGTTGAACAAAATGTATGACAATTTCCTTTATGCTGTTCATTAATGTGTAGAATAGGGAAATGGTTGAAAACTGGGTATTTGATGGTAGAATTGAAACAAACTTACCAAATGACACTTTTATGTTTGCTTTGTTCCACAGATAAAAGGAGGTAGAAGGATTAAAGATCTCCCATCCCTGTTGTAGATCTTTGGGGAGAACTAAAATTCAAATATTTATTCAACTGAGTTTTGAGCAATGTCTGCACTGCTTGATATAAAATTAAATGTGTCTTGCTTACTTGCATGAAGACACTTATTCCATATCTCTCTATCACTTCCTTTCCTCTCCTCTGATCTCAGTTCCTTTAAGGATTTGAACTAGGCCTGAGTTATCCCTGGGTCAAGTGAGACAAAAGGTCTTACAAACTCTTCCCAAAATATTGTAAAACATCAAGGATGGTAGGGATTAAAATTGCTTATATGTGCTCAAATCACTATTCTACTTGGCTCTGTGGGAATTGGGGAAGGAGTGCTGGGGGATGTAGCATGGAGCCACTGTGATACGTGAGTGGAAGAAAAGTAAGAGACTCCAAGGCTTTAGACTCCCCCGACACTGGGAGATGCCCTGTAAAAAGGGAAACCCTGGAGCATGAAGTCAAGTAAAAAGAAAATCTTTTTCGTTGTTCTAGTCTGTTTTTTGTTTTTGTTTTTGTTTTTGTTTTTTTTGACTAGTCTGTTTTTTGTTTTTGTTTTTGTTTTTGTTTTTTTTTGACTTTGACTTGCTCTTTCTATTAGGCTGGAGTACAGAGACACAATCGTGGCTTACTTTAGCCTCAGTTTCCCAGGTTCAAGCAATTGTCCCAGCTCACCCTCCCAATACACTGGGACTACAGGCACAAACCACAAAGCCAGGATCCTTTCGTAATTTTTTGTAAAGACTGGGACTCACTCTGTTGCCCAAACTGATCTCAAATTCCTGGTGTCAAGGAATCCTCCCATGTCTGCCTTCCAAAGTAGTGGGATTACAGGTGTGAGCCATTGCACCGGGCCTGTAGTCATAGTTTTTACCCCAACCTCATTATCCTGCACTCTGTAAATCTCCCATCAGAAGACAGCAGGCATACCTGGGTACTATAATAGACTCTAATTAAGCCAGTGTTAAACTCTGGTGTTTTTGTAGGGAAAAAAGGATAAAGAAATGCTCAAGTTCAGTTGAGGGTTGAGCAAATGGGGCACAAAAGAGAAAAAAGGATTTAGTGGATAGGGTGCACAAAAGAAAAATAAAGATTTTGTGAAGAGGATGTTCGGGACCCATGCAGTACACAATATGTATGGTTTGATGTTAAATATACTTACAGCTTTATCTCATTACGAGTCATAGAGAATCATCCAGGCAGAAGCTCCAAGTAGAAAAATGTAAGTGGTACAAACCGCCCTGCCATCTGAACCAGCGGGTGGATCTCAATGAAGCATGAGTGCCTCTACCCTCCGATATCCAAAATTTGCCTTGTTGAAATTTTTGTGCATTTTAAACAGAGAAAATACTGTGTGTGGGGTAAAATAGAAAATTACTCAACACGCTTTACAAAATCAGAAACAATCGACCAATTTCCAAGGAGTTAAACCATCAACATATAACAACCTTGAAAAGATTTGGATGTTGAAACGATGAGACTTTCAATCACATTGAAGCAGGTGTTATAGCCTTCCATTTTAGATCAGTGTGTACACTCTCAAAATAAATGGAAAAAAACATTCCCAGCAGGTAAAAGGAACTGTATAGTATAATGACATAGAAATTTTGATACTGGGGTATGTAACATATAAAATTAAATAAAATGTTATTGGGTGTGATCAGTAACAGAAATGATGGAGGAAAGAGTCAGTATTCTTCGGGCTTGATTAATAGCAATTATATACTCTGATAAACACAGGGTGAAATTTTACATACTATTACAAACATGAAAGGCTATAGCAAATAATATGGTAATGATGAAATCTGAGCTTCAGAAGGGAAGAACAATGAGAATGTTACTGAAAGAGAACTCAAAGATATAATAGCTGAAAATTCTCCAAAACTGCAATGGGCATAAACCTACAGATACAAAAAGCCGGGCAATTGCAAACCAGAATATACCTAAGAAAATCCATGCAAGAGAGACTGTAGTCAAATTTCTGAAAACTAAAACAAATGTTTTGAAAGCAGCAAGAAAGAAATGACACCATAGCTAGATGAATACACAATATGAATAACAATGGTGTTATTACCAGAGAGCAGAATAACCAGAAGAACGTAACTAAAATATTTAAAGTGCTGAAAGAAAAAACGTGTCAACCAGATATTTATGTCCAATAAAACTACTCATCAATAATAAAAAGAAAATCCAGGCATTCTTCGAAGACAGAAAAGAAAAGTCTAAGATAATTTCTTTCCAACAAACCTGTCACATAAAATGGTTCTATGAAGGTCACTAATCATAAAAGAAAAGATAGAAGAGAACATTTTGGAACGTCAGTAATGAATAACAACCACAACAATGACAATAAACCAAAAATAAAAACTGGTAATACAAAGTAGGTAAATACAAAATATCTTTCTATCCTTCTTGAGTTTTCTGCATGAGTTTCAAATGGCTCAAATGGCCATTGCTAGCTTTCTAGCATTAAAGATGGAAGAGGACTATGGAATGTGGCAAGATAGTGAGATTTTTCTCTGGCGCCTGCAGAAAGGAACTCAACCTTGAGACATGGATTTAACCCATTGAGACCCAGTTCAGATTTCTCAGCTGCAAAATTGGAAGACAATAAATTATGTCAAAGCAAAAATGACAACACTTACTGTGAGGTTAAATGCATGTAGAGATATGTTTAATATGATTCTATTACAAACAGGAGTGGTTAAGAAGACAAAGAAGCAATTTTTCCATATTTCACTAATAGGGTAAAATGTGCACACCACTAGATTGTGAAACACTATGTTTTTCATAGCTACATAACACAGAGCAACCACTAACAATGCTATATAGAGAGTCATGCAAAAAATTTACAGATCAAGTAAAATGGAATCAAAAAAACATTTTAAGGCATCCATAGGAGATCGGGAAAAAGAAAACAATCAAAAGTAGTGTAAATATGAAAAACACAAATGGCTTAGAAATACCAACAATTACATTAAATGGAAATGGTTATTAAAAGTAGATTTCTGCCATTTCAGTTTCTGACTTATACTACTGCATAGATATATACTTTAAAGTACAAATATTTGCATTACATCTAATTTTATATGAATTCATTTGCACCCTCATGTGACTATCTGGAAGAAGCCTGGGTAACTCTCCACCCTGCACTGAACCAAACCAGGTCTAGGAGAGTAAGATGCCCATCCATTGTGTGCTATGAAGGATAATGACCTCCCAGAGACACACACTTCCTCACTCCCAGAACCAGTGAATATGTTAAACTTACATGACAAAGGGGGATTACATTTGCTAATCAGTTGACCTGAATGTTGAGAGATTTTCCTGGATTACCTAGGTGGACCCAATGTAGTCACATGGTCCTTAAATGTGGAAGAAAGAGGTATTTCAGTCTTCCCTAGAAACTCTAGCATGAAACTTAGCCTTTCCATATGGATGTAAGACAGTGTGACACATTTCTGAATTTTAAGTTACAAAATCACTTACTTTGTGCTAATGTGTTATTGCAGCATAGGAAAACTAATAAACTTTCCACATATTAATTTCATGTTTTTGATGGCCCTGTAAAGTGTTAATGAGAGTTCGTAAAGTATCAGGGACCAATAAAATTACCATGCTTATTAACACAAGGCAGCTAAGTGACATATTCCCTGACAAAATAAAAACCAATCTCAAAATTCAATTCCAATGAACAATTATTGAGTCCCTATTAAATAGGGAACAGCTAAAAAATGTTCCTCCCCAATGCTTTTTCAATTCCCTCCACTCAGCCAGGATCAATGCCTCAGCTAGGCACATCCGGTGCTTCTCTGGATTTCTACAATTCCTCAATCTCCTAGAATTTAGTGGTGGCTTTGCTTTATTTCTTAACTAATTTATTTTGTACATATTTCATTCTTCACTATATCCTGTGCTTATGTGGTGGCGTTGTGCCAAAGCTGAAGTAAAATGGAATCAAACCTTTGAAATACTACCCTACATCAGTATCTATAGGATTCTCACTTCCTTCTTAGAAAGTGATGGATAGAAGGCAGATACTCATGGTTACTAAAATAGTTGCTTCAGTGAGAACACATGGACACAGAAAAGGGAACAACACACACTGGGGCCTATGGGGAGTGTGGGGGTATGGACAGCATCAGGATAAATAGCTAATGCTTGCAGAGCTTAATATCTTGGTGATGCGTATGTTCATTGCGGCACTATTCACAATAGCAAGGACTTGGAATCAACCCAAATGTCCATCAGTGACAGACTGGATTAAGAAAATGTGGCACATATACACCATGGAATACTATGCAGCCATAAAAAAGGATGAGTTTGTGTCCTTTGTAGGGACATGGATGCAGCTGGAAACCATCATTCTCAGCAAACTATCGCAAGAACAGAAAACCAAACACCGCATGTTCTCACTCATAGGTGGGAACTGAACAATGAGATCACTTGGACTCGGGAAGGGGAACATCACACACCAGGGCCTATCATAGGGAGGGGTGAGGGGGGAGGGACGGCATTGTGAGTTATACCTGATGTAAATGACGAGTTGATGGGTGCAGCACAGCAACATGGCACAAGTATACATATGTAACAAACCTGCACGTTATGCACATGTACCCTAGAACTTAAAGTATAATAAAAAAAAAATGAAAAAAAAAAATCTTGGTGATGGGCTGACAGGTGCAGCAAACCACCATGACCTGTGTAACAAACTGGCACATGCTGCACATGTACAGTGAAACTTAAAATTAAATTAAATTAAGAATACTTGCTTCACCTTCTTAAAAACAGCAACAGCAACAGCAACAGGGAGAAAAAAGATTGTCTTTAACATCTGTATTCGATTTTATAGCTGATATTAACATCTGGTGGAAGTTTTGAATTCTTTTTTGAAGGATTAAAATTCATATTGAAAAATGGTGTGAAATCTCTAGTAAGGTATGAGGGTTGAAAAGGATGAAAATCACAAACAGGTGCTGAAACGGACTCTGTTGCCTGTGGAGTAGCTGGGTTGATCTGCAATTAAGAAACAGTTTGATTCACTTGCAGTAAGATTCATTCACCATGTGTCTAAGCATTCTGCTATCTGTCTCCAGTAGAATTAGTAAATGTAGGATTCCCCTGAGTCTGTGAAAATAAATTCCTCCTTTTCTTAACTACCAAGGTGTTCTGCCATGGCTGATATCCTGCCAATGGAAATGGAGTGCAGATATACTCTCTGAGAAGGATTTGGTTAAAGGCTTGGTCCGCTCACAGTCAGAACTTCCTAAGAGTAGCAGGTGAACTGGACCTGTCCTCATAAGTTACTACCGTATTCTCTCTTCTCCCCAAGTGTGGACTCAGCTATGTGAACATGATGACTGGGTAAGAAGGGTACAAAATGGGGGCAGAATTTCAGAGTTCTACTTATTAAATCTGTCCTGGAATGTCTCCCAAGACAAACCAAAAGACCAAGAATAAAGAAACATACGAAAATAACTGGTTGTACCTGGTATTCCAGTCATGGGCTCTTCAGAATAAACAGTAGTGACATGTATGAGAAGTCAGAAAATAAATTTCTTTTTTAAAGGGTAAAACCTCCAAGGAAATTGCTCTTCACTTTAAAAATCAAAGAACCTCCCTGTGTTGATATGTGTCACAGTCAGCAGCATCTCTAAAAAGGAAGGTGTGGAAACAGGTGGGGCCAGGACACTAGCAAAAAGGACCAGATTAATTTGGGCCATGAAGCTGCTGCTTGCTTGTTTATTCAAACATGAGATTTTCTCTAATGACCCCGTGGATTATAAAGGAAAAAAGACATAAGCTAACATTTAACATCTATTCTATACTGAGAAGTGAGAATCCTACAGATACTGATGTAGGGTAGCATTTCAAAGGGAGTATGTTCTGCCAAGTAAAAACTAGTGGATTAGCAAAAATTTAAAGTCATACAAGCAGCCTCACTTTAATAGGACCTTTGAACATCAATACAGAATAATTTCTGGATTCCCCCACCTATTATACAATCTGCAATCCCACTGTGCATTTAGACCAGTGCTGGAATATAGTTAGCTCTTATCTGTAGATATAAGAATCAGATTATTCAGAAATTGACTTCTGTAGGAATTTCTAAGTCTTCTTTTCAGAAAAAAATTCAGATATCCCCCCAGCTACTGAAGTTTGTGTTGGGGGATGACCATTTGGGAAAGTGGAAGACAGAAAAAAAAAATAAAGGCTTAAGTTTAAAAAATGGGTAGAAATAGGGTCAATGCTAGTTCATGAAACTTGTTAATACCTTTTTCTTGTGTTTAGAATAAATAGAGTCTTGGAAGGGGTCTATGCAGAAGGAGGACCTCAGAGTTTAAGCTTTATTTGTTTCATGGACCATTTACATCTGACAAAAAGCAATATGTCAATCTTGTTTGGATGCTCATTTAAATAAGCCTTCAACTGTTCAACAAAATGTAAGAAAGACGTGTTTTCAGATAATCAGGGAAACCTGAGTATAGATTAGCTTTAGCTAAAAAATAAAGTTAGAGAAAAATGAAAGATACATTCAAACTCTTTATGTATTTTATTATAATATTGTGTTTCTATGTCTGCTGACTAAAAAGCATAAAGGTTGTTTTTTGTTTGTTTGTTTGTTTATTATTTATTTTTTATTTTTAGAAGGAGTGTTGCTCTTTTTCCAAGGTTGGAGTTCAGTGGAGTAATGTTGGCTCACTGCAAACTCTCCCTCTTTGGTTCAAGCAATTCTCCTACCTCAGTCTCCCAAGTAGCTGGGATTACAGGCATGCACCACAACACACAGCTAGTTTTTGTATTTTTAGTAGAGATGAGGTTTCGCCATGTTAGCCAGGCTGGCCTCGAACTCCTGACCTCAAGTGATCCACCCACCTCAACCTCCTAAATTGCTGAGACTACAGGCGTGAGGCAGCAAGCCCCACCACGATTTTCTTACAATACAGAGAGATTTGCTTTGGTGGTTCTAAAGATGGATAAGTAATAGACTTGAAACCATGTACATTTGTTATAGAAAACTATATTTGTCAGCTTATTAAAATATAAAATATTATTTATCAATTAAAATTGTTTCTAGGGTTGCAAAGACAGGTTCAGTTTACTCAACAAACTTGTGGAAATAGCCATTTGATTATGAACTCATGGTCATGTTATTTTTATGCAGCCAATGAAGAAAAGATAGCAAATGCTTCTGTTGAAATTAGGAACGTAGATAATAACAATCTGCCTTGTAAAGTAACTTAAATAAATTTAAAATGAAAGAGAAAACAAATAAACAAAAGGTCTATTTGTAGACTCTGTTTTAAACTGTAATAGGAATGTGTTTCTTTATCCTTAGGGGATTGAAATGTACAGTGCATTGAACACACGGACTGATTTCTGCTCTTCCCAATGTCCCAATAAACTTGCGATGAAGAAGCAAAAAAGAAATTAATACCCAAGAACAAGGAAAATGAAAGAGAAATTACAGTAAACCACAAATTTAGATAAAATTGTGGAATTGGAATGATGAATTGAAAATTAACAGAGTTTATGAATCAGCAAAACCAAACCCAGACAGGAAGAGAGAACAGTGGTGCAATCAATGTACATGGGAATACCTGGAAAATTGGCTCTGTTTTAATGCTGTATTTTCCTATCTGGAAATTTACATGTATTCAGATTGACAAATTAAACTGTGATGCAGTGTATAATCTGCATCAAAGTTTCATCATTCTTCAACTGAATCCTGTGCAGTTCTTGTTATTTGATGCTAGGAATTTAAACTGTTTTAATAAATAAGGTAATTCTCGCTCGCTCTCTTTTACTCTCCCCCACCTCCCACCTCCATCGTATTTCCTAACTATGCTGATACCTATAAAATGTACGGCTTTGTGAAAGTCACCCAATCATATTAAGATACTATGTTTTCCTCTGAAAAGTTATCATCAATGCAAAAAAATCCTCAAAACTATTGTAAGGACTAAAAGGACTAAGACATCTGAAATATTGCCATGATCAGTAGAAAAGAATGATAAATGAATTTTTTGATATGTAGTTATGCATGTAAAGAAATAATACGATACAGATAGTGATTCAATCACTGAAAAAAACTTGGTTTTTCCAAATTTTGGGGGGACAATTAGGTATGCAATCATTTTAAAAACAAATTTTAGATCTCTATTTCACAGCATGGGCTTCCTCAAAGCCTGTGGCAGATTCTATAAAGAACGAGTTTGAGTTGCATGGCATTTTTATGATATAGACTCAAAAGTCACAAAACATCACTCTGACATATGCTATTGGTCATGGCAGGGGTTCAATCCGGTGAAGTCACACCTCACCCCTTCAAGAGAGGATGTCAAAGGCCCACTGTAGGAAGAAAACGTCAAATGAAGGATACTGTTTGACTATCCTTGGAAAATGCAATGTGCCACACCTCCCAATTTCCACAATGCTAAATATGTACAAATGTTTATTTTGAAATCAAAAAATATGGTAATAATTTATGGTTCTTTTCTTTTCTTTCTTCCTTTTTTTTTTTTTTTTTGGACGGACAGTCTCGCTCTATCGCCCAGGCTGGAGTGCAGTGGATCTGCTTTCTGTCACTATAGATTAATTTCCATATTCTAGAATGGTGTGTAAATGGAATCATACATCATTGTGTCTTCTCTGTGCCCACAGATGCCTGTTTCTTCCTATTCTTATAAAGACACCTATCCTATTGTATTAGGGCCTCACTGTATGGCCTAATTTAACCTTAACTACCTACTTAAAAGTCTTATATCCAAATATAGTCACATTGAGATTGTAGGCTTCAACACATGGATTTTGGAGACAAACAAGTCCGTCCATAACACTCTTTCTGAAGCAGATTGGTTAGTAGCACTTTCAGTAAGGAGGTATGCTTAGTAAACAGCCCTTGTCTTTTTTTAAGGGGAGAGGGGAATGTTATTATTTAATTCAAATCCCAGAACAAATTTTTAGCAAAGAATTCAGGATTATAGTTACATTTCTTAGCCCTTGAAAAAAATGAATCATCTTCTGGCATACAATTCTTAGACACAATTTTTCTTGTTATTCAAACTGGGATTATTTTCCCCTTTTGGAGATTACCTCTCATTACCTTGCAGCTACTTTCTGAATTCCAATTTGCCTCTAAGGTTGTAATTTTCTCTCTCTCTCTGTCTCTCTCTCTCTCTCTCTGTGTGTGTGTGTGTGTGTGTGTGTGTGTATGAATACATATATTGTATTTTATTAAATCTAGAATGCATAGACTAGAAGATACATCACTGTTTGGTGTACCACCATTAACAAGTATTATTTTAATTGGTCAGAAGAGAGCGAAAGTATGATCATCTTAATAAACAGCAAAAATAATTGATAGTTTTTAACAGAGATTTTATTATAATGCTACACACAGGAATGTAGGAAACAAATATTCTCCCTGAAGATTATTTTTAAAAGAATTTATCTCAAAGCTAGAGTCAGTATTATGTTTACTGTTAAAACACTAGAAAACACTCCATTTGCAAAGATAGTAGTTACGATCACAATTACTTAACACTTTGAATGTTCAAACCATTTCATTATGCAACTGATCCCAAAAAAAAGAATTACAAGTAGTGAAATGGAGAAGTAAAATAATCATTATAAATCACTATATGCAGATGATATAATTTTCTATCTGCAAAGACAAGAGAATGAGCAAAGCAAATGTGATCATTTAGTAAGGCAGCTGACTTCTAATTCAACAAACAAAGCAAATTACTTTTTTGCATGCATGTTAATCAGGTACTAAATATTATACAAAAATTAAAAACATTTAATATAGGTACTAAAATTCCATATTCTTTTATGTACTTTATCTACCAGATTGAGATGTAAGGTTAAGCAGTCTATTTTTAGTAACCGTCGCATACATACATACACATGTATCTTATACATTATAGGTTTCTCATTTAAAAATCTCAAAAAACATTAATGATTGATACAAAGCCTATATTATCTGTTTGTATAAGAACTCTTTATAGTATTCACATTCTTCTCTGTATGGTAATATACATACTTTCATATATCCTAATTTGTGATATGTTTGGATGGTGTTGATTCCAAACATACCTTTGTAAAATTCACAAAGTTATACACAATGAAAGAATCTTGAGGAAGTATAAATTTATATAATATACAAGAATTTCTTATGAACTATTTTTTCTAACATATTCAAGATGATTCCCTAAATTCTTTGTGACCTGAGGGTTCCCCATCTTTAAACCTGTACCTCAGCCACCATAGCACTGACAGAGAGGCCTGTCTCAGCTTCTTGTTTCCAAGAATCAGAACACATGAGTGACCTGAAGGATAAGCCAGTCCCATCATCTCAGAAAGAATAATAATTTGATTTTCCTTCAACCGTTCAGAGATCCAAATTGATACGAAAAAAGTCAGACAGAAAACGGCATAGAGTAGGAGGAAAGTGATCACAGTTTGCATAACTCCTCTGTGGGCCTTGGTGCTGACGTCTCTGTATCCTTTGACAGTGTGCTGCATCTTCTTGCGATGTTTCCACAGGGAGAAGGTGAGCAGAAGAAAAGTTGCCAGGGACAAAGTAAAGGGAATTAAAATGAACACAGTGCTGGTTAATGCAATAGCACTGGAAAATCGTATAAAGTTACATGAAGCAGAACTGCAAGTCATGTTTCCTCTGTATCCATTGATGCTGGCATTTATATGAATGTTTATCAGTAAAATATTTAAAAACAAGAGGACCAAAGTCACAAGAAGCAGCACTAAAACCACCTTTTTAACTCTCCACTTTAGGTAGAGAAAAATAGAGTTAGAAAAATTGGCTATCTTGAGAAAATAAAAAGTACCTAGGATTGTAGCTAACCAGACACTAAAATGATTGGTCACTGTCCAGATATTAGTAAGCATTCTTAACAGTTTTTCAGTGGCAAATAAAGCTGGGAAAACCACAGATACACACCAGCTTCCAAATATTGACCAAACCAGACTAATTCTAGAGATTGCCAAAGCAATGAGAAGCTGATCAACTAAAGAGATCTTTCTTCTCTTGACCCAGTCAATACAGTTCACCAGTACTATGAAACTATTTCCTAAATTTCCAATTATAAATTCCACAATTAAAATGAATGTAAATATGCTCTTTATGACACCATCCATTCTGTAAGAGAATGCCCCAATGTCTAATATCACTGCTGAAGACTTCTTAATGCATTCATCTAAAATGCTATGTATATCTGATTCTTGAAAATTCAATAATATATTCCCTTTAAAAAGGGAATGTTAAACCAGCAAACATCCAGATTTACTAATGGCTGGGTTTAAAGCTCTCGTCACAAAGATCTCTGTATTTCCCCAGACAACTCAGCTGAGCTTCATCCAGATGCCGTGTGCCTCACACACAGTAGGCTGTAGTCTTTTGTAGCTGGTGAGAAAGGAAACACTGAATTCTCATTTGCAAACATGCAAATAAAGACATATTTATTTTCATTGGTTTGTGGTTTTTTTTTTTTTTTTTTTGGTCTTATCTACATATTTCAGTCTGTCAAATTGAGTTCTGGGGAAGTATCTTTACAAAAATTGGTATATGAAACTTTCTAAGCACTGAGGATTTTTACATCAGAGTTTGGGTGGATAAAAATGGGGAGATGATGGTTAAAGTGTACAGAGCCTCAATTAGACCAAAGGAATAAGTTTTGTTTTGCTTTTTTGAGATCTATTGAACAGCATTGTGAATATGGTTAATATTAGTGTATTGTACATTACAAAATCGCTGAAAAAGTAACTTTCAAATGTTTTGTGACCATAAAAAAAGTTACCTGACATTTGTTAATATATTATCATTTGAATATGTTAATTAGTTTCATTTAATTATTCCACATAGTATTCATAAATCATAACAACACCTGATACCTCATAAATGTATGCAAGTAAAATATGTCAATTTATTATAAAAATAAAGAAAATAAACAAAAATCAGATGGCTTTTTAAAGTTAAGTCTGTAAAGGGACTTATTCATAGTTATCCGAAGTTCCTCCTACAAAGTAGCAGAGTTTTCTAATAATCTTGTTGAAGACATTATTCCTAGAATGCCGGGTACCAAGAATAATACTTTTCTATTATTTTACTTTTTACAAGTACATGAACACCAAACGTGCACACACATGCGCGTGTGCATGCGTGCACACACACACACACGTTTATTTGGGATCTAAATCTTTTTCTCTCTTCACTTTAATAATTCAGGCTTTTTATTTTCAGCATTTATTATGCATCTAGTTCATGTTTAGTACTGTGATAGTGTTTTTTTTTTTTTTTTTTTTGAGACGAGTCTCGCTCTGTCGCCCAGGCTGGAGTGCAGTGGCCGGATCTCAGCTCACTGCAAGCTCCGCCTCCCAGGTTTACGCCATTCTCCTGCCTCAGCCTCCCGAGTAGCTGGGACTACAGGCACCCGCCACCTCGCCCGGCTAGTTTTTTTTGTATTTTTTAGTAGAGACGTTTTTCACCATGTTAGCCAGGATGGTCTCGATCTCCTGACCTCGTGATCTGCCCGTCTCGGCCTCCCAAAGTGCTAGGATTACAGGCTTGAGCCACCGCGCCCGGCAGTACTGTGATAGTTTTAAACACATTTAAAAAGACTTGCAAGTTTATATTAAATAGTATTAAACGTAAATATTCTGGAGACTTTGGAAATATTTTTTCTGTACATGTGGGAAGGGGTGGAAATCTGCCTGTTGTCTCATAAAGCAGTCACTGTGTTTGAACGAGTTCATCCACGTAGCAAGAATCCTTATTCTGTGCCTCTCCCCTGCCCAGTAGGGCACATTGCTTCATCAGCAACTAATACCTTCAGATTTTTTTCACATGTACTCACTCTCCCAGCAAGCTTGCTCCATGATCCTCACTACAGGGACCAATGCAGATAAAGGGTGACATACTGTCTAGCCAAGATGGGGAAATCAGCAACCTGATACAGTCATTCTTCTTCAATAGCTAAAAAAGTAAGTAAAATGAGCAAAGCACCAATGAAACAAATTCAGCAACAGCTACCGAAGAAAGTAGAAAAATACGCCTCATAAACGTCAAAGATGACAGAGAAAGAAGTAAGGTGTTCCACTGTGAAGAACTGATCGCTCACCTTCAGTCCCCTGAAGCAATACTGAGCAAAAATAAAATAAAAATAAAACCAAAATATCTTGAAAACTACTGTATATTTAGTCAAGAGTGCTATTGAAAAGGCAAACTCAGCTATCATGGGCAAATATTAAGGAAAAAATCCCAAGGCTAGAAGTACAAACATACTATCCATGTAGAGACAAGAAGGTTACCCTAGCCTTGCCATATCCAGGTAATAAAGATGAGGTTGGGAAAAAAGACAAAGAGAAAGACAAACTACCATGGTGGGTAGGGGTTGTGTGGTGGGTTCTGCTGAGACTTCATGGATACTTTGAAAAGAGAGCAGAGCTCAAGTCTCCAGTGACAGTTACAAGAATCCCAGAGGGTCTCGCCCAAAGGCCCTCAGCACTTGCATCATTCATGCTGGGTTGAAAACACTAGGTTTTCATTGGAACAACAGCTGTTAAGGAAAGGCAATCTTGTTCAGAAAAAGAGTGGTAAAAATAATAATTCCGACACATTACATCCAGAAATTAGAATAACAAGTCAGTTCCTCAGAGAAGAGCAGTGTGTTAATCCATTTCAGTGTCGAAGTTACATTTAGGTATATACAGAACCGATTAATGTGTTTCATTTTAACTTTTTTATGCATCAAAATTTATGTGCTAACTGTATCAAATGCAGAGTAGAAACTCGGTTGAACAACCATCATCCTGTCCATATATTTCTCTACTGAGATTATTATATCTATAATGAAAATTCCCCATGTGTCAATCAACACCTATATTGCTGACTTTTCTTCTCACTTTATTTTTTATTTTTAAATTTATTCTGGGAGTGCATGAGATAATTTATTACTTTTAAATGGCAAAAACTGCAATTACTTTTGCACCAACCTTGTATATTAACAAAATTCATAAATATCAAATCCATGTAATTCAGATATCCTTTTTCTTAAACATTTCTCTCTCCTTTACAAACATTTGAATCATTCTCCTCCAGCTATTTTTAATTACATTACTGTAAACTGTAGTCACCCTACAGATCTACCAAACACTAGGTCTTATGTCTTTTATTAAACTTTACATTTGTACCCCTTAATCAGTCTCTCCTCATACCCTTCCCCCTTATCCTTCCTGGCCTATATTGCTTTTAAATTTTAGATGCCAGGTCACTGTAACTCTCATTTAGCAGAGATTAAAGTAAAAATATTGAAACTTCCTTCATCTCCCTAGCTTTTTGGCAGTATTCCTGTTTTTTTTTTTTTTTTTTTTGAGACGGAGTCTCGCTTTGTCGCCCAGGCTGGAGTGCAGTGACGCGATCTCTGCTCACTGCAAGCTCCGCCTCCCGAGTTCACGCCATTCTCCTGCCTCAGCTTCCCGAGTAGCTGGGACTATATGCGCCGGCCATCATGGCGGCTAATTTTTTTGTATTTTTAGTAGAGACGGATTTCACCGTGTTAGCCAGGATGATCTCGATCTCCTGACCTCGTGATCCACCAGCCTCCACCTCTCAAAGTGCTGGGATTACAGGCGTGAGCCACCGCGCCGGACCGGTAGTATTCCGTTCAAATGTAACTTTGACTACTCAAGAAAAAAAAACTTTACATAATGTGATCTATGTCAATATATATAAATGGATAAAAGTATACATATAATCACCAATCTGACTAGCATACAATGCGATATCATCTCACACCAGTCAGAATGGCAAGTATTAAAAAGTCAAGATACAACAGATGCTGGCGAGGCTGTGGAGAAATAGGAATGCTTTTACACTGTTGGTGGGAATGTAAATTAGTTCTACCATTATGGAAGACAGTGTGGGGATTCCCCAAGGATCTAGAACCAGAAATACAATTTGACCCATCAAACCCATTACTGTGTATATACCCAAAGAAATATAAATCATTCTGTTATAAAGATACATGCACATGTATGTTTATCGCAACACTATTCACAATATCAGAGACATAGAATCAACCCAAGTGCCCATCAGTGACAGACTGGATAAAGAAAATGTGGTACATATACACCATAGAATACTATGCAGCCATAAAAAGGAATAATATCACGTCCTTTGCAGGGACATGGATGAAGCTGGAAGCCATCATCCTCAGCAAACTAACATAGGAACAGAAAACCAAAGACCGCATGTTCTCACTCATAAGTGGGAGCTGAACAATGAGAACTCCTGAACACAGGGAGGGGAACAACGTACACTGGGACCTGTCGGTAGTTGGGGGGAGAACATCAGGATACAAAGCTAAAGCATGCGAGGCTTAATACCTAGTGGACAGGGTGATAGGTGCAGCAAATGACCATTGGCACATGTATACCTACGTAACAAACCTGCACCTTCTGCACATGTATCCCAGAACTTAAGATTAAAATATATATATATATATTTTATATATATATAAACATTAACTGACCAGAGTATAGCTGCTGGTAAATACAGTAAGAACAATACCACTGCGTCACTGTTTTATGTCAGGGCTATGTCACATCTACTTTTACTTTAATTGATATTTTGCAAAACGTCATGCTAGTTCAATATATTAATTATATTACACTAAGTAGTACCCAGTAGCAGAAAGTAGGAAGTTCCCTAAACATAGTAAAATACTGTAACAATGAACAGAAATAAAATATCAGAAGAAGAGAGATAAACCTCAGCAGATTCAGGAACCTAAAACACCGGTGATGCTTTTAGGGGTACAGTGGTCCTGGTCCACAAGTCAAGACATCATTTTTAAAGTAAATGGAATGTTTCTCTATATATACTTATCACTAAAGAAGAGGGACAGTATTTTGGGGGCCTATTCGGATTTGGGAGGCAACATAGACCACATTTGAGGATATTGCTCTGATGTACTGACAGAATTTTCTTAAGGGCTACTGGTCTCAAATGAAACCCAGAACAAAAGAGGGCTCTACAACAGATATAGGCTCTGGCCCAAGCTCCTCTGCCCATTGTGCCAGATGAGTCAGCAGAATTCAAAGCTGCTAGAGGTATGCATAGTGGGCATCATAGCACTCTGTACATATCTCTGTTAAGCCCATAGAAGAGAGGAGAGCAAACTCCTAGGGAATTACAGTAAGACCATCCCCTCTTCAGCAAAGGAGTGCCCTCTGTCTCTAAAACAAAAACAGCAGGTGCAGAACATTAATCCAAGCATAGAGCCCCTGTAAGTACAAGCTGCTCTAAGCATAAGACCTTGTGCAACTGCACGTGCCATATGATTGTAAAGCCAGCCATGACTGGAGGACATGAGCACATCTGAGTGGCACAAGGAGTGAAGGAGAACCGTCCCCCGTTCCCCTGGTCAGTACCTTTCTTGACCCAGATCATCCTTCCATTTGGGACTTGAATGGATCACCACACTGTGGGCATGAGGTCTGACTTTCATAACCTCCACCTAGGGACTGGATGACGGAAGGCAGAATAGCAGAGATGGTAGTTTTACCTTAGGGAAACCCTGGTCAAGGGGAAATAGAAGACAGATGACAGCTGAGCAGATACATTCGACCTACTCTTTCTCTTCCATGGAATAATGCTGGCTGTAGTTTCCCCTTGCAGCCCTTCTGGAAAGTGCTGGGAGCCAAGTGCACGCATCTGATGACCACCAGCTGTCTCTCTCACCTCACTGTGAAGTGGACACCAGCAGTGTCATAACATACATCACCATACGTAGGTTCACATCTGCTCTTGCCTCAATTTCCACATGTCCTCGCTATTGCTGTCCTGGACTTACCTTCCAATTAAGTATCATCACTTTAATATCAGACATTGGCTCTAGTTCTAGAAACAAAACCTGAGGTTAAGATATTCATTCAGTTCTATAATTATAATTCATTCACATTTTTGTGAGTTTATAATATGGCAATTAAAGTATTCATTTAGAAAGGATACTAAAACTATATGCAAATAACATTGTAGTAAGATGTTTGGTAATTGAATTTTCTAAAATCAAACATCATTACTGTTTACACAACAACCAGCTAGAAAATATCATAATACACACGTATCATTCACAATAAAAATATATGCATATATACAAAAATCTTTAATATGCTTTTTAAAAAGTACTGTAATAGGTGCTATCTGATTTTCATGTTCTACCTTGTCTCCACGTCATACATCTGATATAGCTTCATCAAGTCTATATTATGGTGATATTTCCCCTAAAATTGTGGAATAGCCACACTTTGGGTCTAAGAAATGCTTCTTCTTGGATAAGCCTACAATCGTAACCTGAAAGCAGAATAGGAAAATTCATGCTACTATAGATTTTGTGATGACTTTCATTTTCATTGGTTCACCATCACAATATACTTAATTTATGCGTATATTCACCAGTTTACTTGTTCATCTGAATGTCAGTTTTGACCACTTGTTCTATGTGCTGTCTTTTAGGTCCAGGGAGTCAACAGTAAGCAAGATCTGTATGATCTCTGGTTTTTTTGAACCGGGAAAAATGTGTGATAAACAAATAACTAAATCACATGTAGAAATGATTTATCTCAAAGTTTAGATAACATTATAAAAATTTAATAGCACCAAGAATTAATACAGTCATGTAGAATTTATTTGTTGAACAAGGTTATACATTTCCTTCCTATAATAGAAGTTGCTGTCACTGAATATGTCAACACACTTTCTCTCATTTCATCACCTAAAACAAGATTATAATAAAATACATATCTAAGAGATTGTCTATCAGCAATACTTAGATTTCATACACATCATTTTAACATTTGCAGAAAATGTCCTTTCATTATGTTCCATCATTTGTATACCATTTTTACACTGAAAAATTTTTAAGGTGGGGAAGATTCGAGTTCTTTTACATAAAGTTTAAAAATAATTTTAAATGTGGAAGATAAAAGAGATAATTGACAAGTCAGAGGCTCCGAAGTGGTTTAGAATAAAAACTGAAACATTCAACATCAGGTCTCAACTTCAAAAACTGTTTTTTTGACTTAAAAACTGGAATAAATGACATATTTAACTGCATATTGAGATTTATGACAGCACTGAAGAAGTCATAATTGTTTCTTCATCCCTATTATATAAATGATTTTTTTCTCAACTGTTCACATACTTATATCATACTTATATCTAATTTCATTTTCCTCAGTATTGTTTATATTAGACATACATAAAATGTATTCTAAATAGATTTGTCACCCTTGAATTTTATGGTGTGAATCGTTTTCTAACAATAATTCTGTTCACCTTAAACTAAACATAAAATTATAATTCATGATTAAATAAAAACTACCCCAAAGATAAAACCTCATTATTGATTTAGAATTGTATGCCCTTATTATCCAAAAATTAGATGTTCAATGACATTCAAGCACACTGTGGTACATATGTATGGTACAAATCACAATGGAAAGGAGCAATGATTTCCTGAGATAAGCTGTCAGTTCTTAAAAATTATAAATCAAGATCATAAATTTTTCAAATAAAACATGATGACATGAAATACATATGTGAAATACACATGATTTCATAATTCTGAGGAACTTATTACCATATTTTGTGTAATTTGGCAGTTTGGAAAAAATTTGATTAACATTATGTTATCGTACCTGTTTCTTAAGTGTTTTATACACATAGACACGCACATACATACATACATACCTTTTATGATAACTTTAGGCAAAAGGCTTTTCTAGGTCTTTGGAAATTACTCAAACACATACTCTACGGAAAAACGAGTAAAACGTATAAAATGTCCCAGACACCATCAGTTTGTTTTCTCCTAGAAAACACAGGATTTCCCAAAGGTGAATCCAGGAAGTTGAGAGTTTCCATTCTTTCACTCAGCACATAATCTGACCAAAATAAAAAATAATAATAACAAAGAAGGAAAGGACTTTTTTAGCTTCTTACTTCTCCAAATTAGGATGAATAGTGGAATGAAGGATGTATGATTCCAATAGCATGGCAGAGCATGACGACAGGTTTATCGTGCAGCCTCCTAGGTTTCCAAAGCGAAATGATTAGGAACAGAGGAAACTGCACATAAAAGCTTTGCAAACACAGTCTGCAAACTGTGCAAAACACGGTTTGCAAAGCTTTTATGTGGACCTTGGTGCTGGGATCTTGAGCTCCTTTGCCATGAAGCTGCATCTTCTTGAGATGTTTACTCAGAGAAGACATTAACAGCAGAAAATATGTCAGGGACATGGTAAAAGGTATTAAGTTTGCAAGCGTGGATACAGTCAAGTTTGAAAGATGTATCGTGTCCCTCGATTTGATCTTCCAAGTCACTTTTCCTTCATATTCTTTTATCCACATTCATATACATGTTTACCAACACAAGATGACAAACCAACAATAGCAAAGGCCCCAGCATTATCACAGGAATGACACTCTTAAGTCTCTTTTTAGGTGAAGAAAAACAAAGTTGGAGAAATTGGCAATCTTGAGCAAATAAAAAATGCTGAGGCTACTAGCAAGCCAGATGCTGAAATGGTTGATTACTGTCCAGACATTATAAACAGTAATTCTTAATTCTAAACTCTATGAAGCTGGATTAAACACCGTTGAATACCAATGTAACAATACTGTCCAGAGGAAACCAACTCTGGAGATGACAGAACAGTGAGAATTTGATCAGCTGAGGGGATCTTTTGTCTCTTGGCCCAGCCAATAAAATGTATCAATACTATGAACCCATTGGCAAAATTTCCAATAACAAATAGGACCACTACAGTAATTGAAACAACAATGTGTAGAAAAGTTATCATATCTGAATGGAAAAAAAAGAAAGAAAAAAATACAAGCTTAACATAACCGGTTGTGATTTCTTCAACAGCTTGACCTTAAAAGTTGTATACACCTGATTTCTGAATGTGCCATAACATTCTTTTTATTTGTTTATTTTTATTTTATTTTTTTTTTTTTGAGACGGAGTCTCGCTCTGTCGCCCAGGCTGGAGTGCAGTGGCGCGATCTCAGCTCACTGCAAGCTCCGCCTCCCGGGTTCACGCCATTCTCCTGCCTCAGCGTCCCGAGTAGCTGGGACTACAGGCACCCGCCACCACGCCCGGCTAATTTTTTGTATTTTTCATAATGACAGGGTTTCACCGTGTTAGCCAGGATGGTCTCAATCTCCTGACCTCGTGATCCGCCCGCCTCGGCCTCCCAAAGTGCTGGGATTAGGGGCGTGAGCCACTGCGCCCAACAATACTCGTTTTACTTTTAAACACTGTGACCAATGTCAAAGAAAAAAGCACCAGCTTATGCTAATGGATGAATTTGATACTGTCTTTATGGAAAAATTCTTATTTTCAAAACAGCTTAAATTAGCTTATTCATTCCATGTCTGTTCTTGTAACAGGATGGAATTATTTGTACTAAAGTTGAAGTGAAACCTAAATATTCATTTGCCAGCATGCAAATAAAGACATATCTTCTTTCACTGTTTTGCGATGTTTTGCTTGTTTAACAATACATAATTTGTGTTCAGCAGCTTCAGTTGTTAATAGGGAAATTTTACCACCCAGTACATAGTTCATACTGCAAATGTCTAAATTGTTAAAAGAGCTTATTCATAAATAGGATCATCACCAATAATGGATTGACTTTTATACAAAATTTAAATCCATAGAATCCAAACTTTTTTTAATCAAAATTATCCAAAGGTTTCTTGAGAAATACAGGAAGGTCAATCTACCTTAAAATCTGGTTGCTACTAACCAATACTTTTGGATGAATTTATTGTTACCAAGCTCATAAACACACAAACACACACACGTACACACGCACATGCACACATACACACACAAACACACAATCTTACACCCCTCAGGGATAGAAGGAGTTATTTTCTTGGAAAATGAGTTTCCAGGAGGTCATCCTGGTGAAGTTAGTCCTATTTTCCCACTCAGCATTTTCACCCCATACGAAAATATGTATCAAACATATCTTTCATGCTTCGGTCCTTAGTAAAGTTACTCTCAAGTCTATCTGATGTTTAAGTATTTATTACTTCATTAAAATATTTATCAATTTTGTAAATGTTTCTGAGTATCACACCCTTTGATATTTAGTCTTACAGTATCCTCCCACCACAGGCAAGGTAACTATCTTACCCCTGGATTCTCAGTTCACTCACATAATTTATTTTAATGAACAGAATATTGCTAGAATTTACACGGGGATTTGAGATGGTTTCTACATCGGGTTACCTTGCTCTTTTCCATTTATCAAGAGAACATCACCTGGCTACTACACTGTTCCCAGAAGGAGAAAAGAAACTAACGGAGTCAGATTGCCCCTGCCTGATCTGGCCTAAACTGGCGAAACTTTAGCTCCAAGATGCAGAACTTGGCCCATCAAACCACCAGAGCCATCTACCAAACCCAGCTTAGAAAAACTGAACCCAAAAGACATGTGAGATATCAATATCCAATGTAGTTTTGGAGGAGTTCCTCTAGCAAAACAAACAAACAAAAATACCAACTAATTAACTAATATAGGTACTCTGCTAAACCAAGAGTGTGCGAAATACATCCACTCTTGTTGTGTCAGAAATTCAGGAACCAAAAGAAGAACAGATGAAGAATGGCAAAGTTTTGACATGTGAGGTAGGTAATAAAGCTAGTAGAAAACCTTTGGAAAGATCTTGGTACTGCAGGTAAAATATTCTCTTATTTCCACAGGTTGTAGCTAAAATAAAGTTCCTACTTCAGCTCTCTTAGAGTTGTATGTGAATGCATATTAATGGTGGATTTTTTCCTAGGTATATGATGAGCAGCATAATTAACCATTTTTATGGAATATTTCTCCTAATTAATTCTTAAAACTTTTTTTATTATATTTTAACTTCTGGGGTACATGTGCAGAACGTGCAGCTTTCTTACATAGGTATACACATGCCATGGTGGTTTGCTGCACCCATCAACCTGTCACGTATGTTAGGTATTTCTCCTAATGCTCCCCATACCCTAGCCACGGATCCCCCAACAGGCCCCAGTGTGTAATGTTCCCCTCTCTGTGTCCACGTGTTTCCATTGTTCAACTCCCACTTATGAGTAAGAACACGCAGTATTTGGTTTTCTGTTCTTGTGCTAATTTGCTGAGAATGATGGTTTCCAGCTTCATACATGTCTCTGCAAAGGATATAAACTCATCCTTTTTTATGGCTGCATAGTATTCCACAGTGTATATGTGCCACATTTTCTTTATCCAGTCTATTATTGATGGACATATGGGTTGGTTCCAAGTCTTTGCTGTTGTGAATAATGCCACAATAAACATATGTGTGCATGTGTCTTCATAGCAGAATGATTTATAAACCTTGGGGTATGTACCCAGTAATCTCATTACTGGGTCAAATGGTATTTCTAGTTCTAGATCCTTGAGGAATCCCCACACTGTCTTCTGCAATGGTTGAACTAATTCATACCCCACCAACAGTGTAGAAGTGTCCCTATTTCTCCACATCCTCTCCAGCATCTGTTGTTTCCTGACTTTTTAATGGTCACCATTCTAGCTGGCGTGAGATGATATCTCATTGTTGTTTTGATGTGCATTTCTCTA
Source organism: Theropithecus gelada (assembly GCF_003255815.1). Taxonomy (NCBI): domain Eukaryota; kingdom Metazoa; phylum Chordata; class Mammalia; order Primates; family Cercopithecidae; genus Theropithecus; species Theropithecus gelada. Next base: position 93,772,355 of record NC_037679.1, on the reverse strand, counting down.
ATGACCAGGAGATGGCTGAGATGACAGGGTTTTCTAAATATACAATCATGTCATCTGCAAATAGAGACAATTTGACCTCCTCTCTTTCTATTTGAATACCCTTTATTTATTTCTCTTGCCTGATTGCCCTGGCCAGAACTTCCATTACTATGTTGAATAAGAGTGCTGAGAGAGGGCATACTTGTCTTGTACAGGTTTTCAAAGGAAATGCTTCCAGGTTTTGCCCATTCACTATGATATTGGCTGTGGGTTTTTCGTAAATAGCTCTTACTATCTTGAGATACATTCCGTCGATACCTAGTTTATTGAGAGTTTTTAGCATGAAGGGTGTTGAATGTTGTCGAAGGCCTTTTCTGCATCTATTGAGATAAACATGCGGTTTTTGTCATTGGTTCTGTTTATGTGATGGATTACGTTTATTGATCTGTGTATATTGAACCAGCCTTGCATCCCAGGTATGAAGTCGACTTGATCGTGGTGGATAAGCTTTTTGATGTCCTGCTAGATTCGGTTTCCCAGTTTTGTTTTGTTTTGTTTTTTTGTTTTTTTGAGAGCAGGTACTATTTATTAACTGACCAACTTAGAAAAATAATCATGGTAGACACCTTAGTTCATTCTTCTAATAAGCCTGTTGATCTGGTCCTCCCTGTTGCCAGCATCTCCACCTTCTACAAAATGGGTGGTCTTTTTCTTCATTCCACCTCATGGAGAACATAATTTGAAGGGCCACAGGAAGTTATTTGCCTCTTTGAAGCATTTTCCAACAGTATAGATCTCATGAATCAGATCCTCCATGCAGATGATGCCATATTTACCAAGATATCGAGCAATCAAAGCGTTATCTGTCAAAGCAATTCGCTTCTTATTGATTTCGCCATAACCACGCTTGTAGTTTAGTTCATTTACTGACTTCAGATTGGGGCACCCCCATGCAATATGTGGCTCTACAATCCTCAGCATGTTAATCGAAGCCTTGTTGAGCTTCACAAAGGTTCCATTGAAGATTGCGAAGAAGCTGCAATACCCTTCGGACCTTTGGGCTCATGCCAATGATACCTCTGATCCTGATGACAAATGCCAATTTGGGTTCTGCAGGTACATAGAAGTTGCCAGCTTTTCTTGCCATCCTCGCCATTCGAATTTCAGTTCTGTACCTCTGCCTATATTCCTTGTGATAGTGCTTCACTTTTTCACAGATAAGCTTCCTCCTTACCTTTCAAAGTGTCTTTTGGGCAAACCTCTTTCTCAGGTGCTTGACCTTCAGCTCTGCGAAATTCCTTCGCTTTTTCTTAAGGGTTTCTGGCACAGCAGGAACCTTCTTCTTCTTCTTCTCTTCTACACCCTCCATGGTTCCAGCTGGAAAAAGAGTTGTTTCCCAGGATTGTATTGAGGATTTTTGAAATGATGTTCATCAAGGATATTGGCCTGAAATTCTCTTTTTTTATTGTGTCTCTGCCACGTTTGGGTATCAGGATGATGCTGGCCTCATAAAATGAGTTAGGAAGGATTTCCTCTTTTTCTATTGTTTGGAATAGTTTCAGAAGGAATGGTACCAGTTCCTTTTTGTACTTCTGGTAGAATTCGACTGTGAATCCGTCTGGTCCTGGACTTTTTGGGGTTGGTACTGGATTCTTTGATTTTTGAAGGGATTTTTAAATTCTAAAAATCAAGCCAAACATGACCTCCAACAAATAGTACTCTCTGTTTGGTTTCTTTCTTTCTTTTTTAATTTTCATTTGAACACGTACAAAGACTCTGCATTTATACAGTACATAAACTTTATTACATATATCAATAGCATCATTAGCAAGCCAAATTCTTTCAAATACTTATTTACATTCTCAGCTACTATGACTAAATCTGGATTATTTTGTTATAGCAGCCAAAGTAGCATGACAAATAAAAAAAAAAAAACCCAAAGATTGCACTAAACAAGTTTTATACCTTAAAGCATTTACTTTTCCCTGCTTTTTCTCTAATAGAGAGCCAAGAAATGTATAGCAGAAAAATATTTTGTCAAACACACGTATGCACCTATTGATCACAAATTGTGATATTTGAATGGTAACAATATGAGTATAATTATTTTACTTAGGGATAAATTTAGGGATAATTATTTTATATATTTAATATCTCTGGTCATATAGTGTGTTAGAAATTTACTAATTTCTGCCACTTCAAAATGTGCATTGTAAATAATTAAATTGGAAATAAGAACAAAAGGTGCCTAGCAACATATAGATATACAAAATTTGATTTTAGGTTTGGGGGTACATGCGAAGCTTTGTTACATAGATAAACATGTGTCACGGGAGTTTGTTGTACATGTTATTACAGGTATTAAGCTCAGTACCCAATAGTTATCTTTTCTGCTACTTTCCCTCTTCCCACCTTCCTCCATCAAGTAGACCACAGTATCTGTTATTTCCTTCTTTGTGTTCATAAGCTCTTATCATTTAGCTCCCAGTTATAAGTGAGAACATGTGTTATTTGATTTTCTGTTTCTGCATTCATTTGATAAGGATGATAGCCTCCAGCTGCATCCATGTTCCCACAAAAGACACAATCTCATTCTTTCTTATGGGTTGCATAATATTCAATGGTGTATATATACCACTTTTTAAAAATCCAGTCTGTCATTGATGGCCATTTAGGTTGATTCCATGTCTTTGCTATTGTGAACAATGCTGCAATGAATATTCGAATGCATGCAGCTTTATGGTAGAACGCTTCACGTTTCTCTGGGTATATATCCAGTAATAGGATTGCTAGGTCGAATAGTAGTTGTGCTTTGAGCTCTCTCAGAAATCGCCATACTGCTTTCCAAAATGGTTGAACTAATTTACACCTCCATCAACAGTGTATAAGGGTTTTCTTTTCTTTACAACCTCACCAGTATGTTATTTTTTAACTTTTTTTCCAAATGTTATTGGGGATCACGTGGTGTTTCGTTATATGAGTAAGTTCTTTGGTGCTGATTTGTGAGATTTTGATGCACTCATCACCCTAACAGTGTAGTCTTTCATCCTTGTCCCCCTCCCACACTTCCCCTCTAGTCGCCAAAGTCCATTGTATCATTCTTATGCCTTTGCATTCTCATATCTTAGCTCCCACATATCAGTGAGAATATACAATGTTTGATTTTCCATTCCTGAGTTGCTTCACTTAGAATAATAGTCTCCAGTCTCATCCAGTCAGTGCAAATGCTGTTAATTCATTTCTTTGTATCGCTGAGTAGTATTCCATTACATATATACATATATATAGGATTATATATTTGGTATCTATCTATCTATGTCTATATCTATCTATCTATATCTACCTATATCTATATCTGTTTCTTTATCCACTCATTGACTGATGGGCATTTGGGCTGGTTCTATGATTTTGCATTCCGAATTGTGCTGCTATAAACATGCATGTGCAAGTATCTTTCTTGTATAATGACTTTTTTCTCCCTGGGTAGATACCCAGTAGTGGGAATCCTGCTTGCCACTCTGTGCTGTTTAACTGTGTCATTTAGCCCATTTACATTCAAGATTAATATTGACAGGTGTGGATTTGATCCTGTCATTGTGCTGTTAGCTTGTCATTACATTTGCTTGTTTGTATGGTTGCTTTAAACACTGGTCTCTGTGTTTAAGGGGATTTTTTTATTAGCTGGTAGTGGTCTTTCTTTTCTATACTAAGTGCCCCTTTCAAGATCTCTTGTAAGGCAGATCTGGTGGTAATACAGTCCCTCAACATTTGCTTATCTGAAAAAAATCTTCCTTTTCCTTCACTTAAAAAGCTTAATTTGGTTGGATATGAAATTCTTGGTTGAAGATTTTTTTCTTTAAGAGTGTTGAATGTAGGCCTCCAATCTCTTCTGATTTGTAAGAATTCAGCTGACAGATCTGCTGTTAGCCTGACGGAAATCCCTTTGTAGGTGACCTGCCCTTTCTCTCTGGCTGCCTTTAACATTCTTTCTTTTATTTCCATCTTGGAAAATCTGATGATTATGTGTCTTGGAGATGATCTTGTGTAGAATCTTGCATGAGTTCTCTGTATTTCCTGAATATGTCTGTTGGCCTCTCTAGCAAGGTTGGGAAAGAGTTCGTGAACGATATTCTGAAATATACTTTCCAAGTTGTTGGCTTTCTGGCTCTCCCTTTCAGGGATTCCAATGATTTATAGATTTAACCTCTTTTCATAATCCCATACTTCTCAGGGGTTTTGTTCACTCCTTTTTATTATTTTTTCTTTATTTTTGTCTGACTGTCTTATTTCACTGAACCAGTCTTCAAGTTCTGAAATTCTTTCTTCAGATTGGTATATTCTGCTGTTGCATTGAGTAATTCTTGTATTATTCAGCTCTGTCAGACCCATTAAATTTTTTTTATACTGGCTATTTCATCCTTCAGCTGCTGTATCACATTACTGTGATTCTTATTTGCCTTGGGTTGGGTTTTGTCTTCCTCCTGAATCTCGATCATCTTCGTTTCTGTCATATTCTGAATTCTATTTCTGTCATTCCAGCCAGTTCAGCCTTGTTAAGAACTCTTGTTGGAGAACTGGTACAGTCTTTTGGAGGAAATATGATATTCTGGCCATTTGAGTTACCAGAATGACTGCAATGGTTCTTTCTCTTCTCTGTATGTGGGTGTTTCTTTAACTGCAGTGTATACTGAGTACAGTAAATAGACTTCCTTTCTGGATGTTTTTGCCAGGGAGAGGCATTGTGTAGGGTGTCTATCTGAAGCTGACTCTGTGTCTCTGGTTTCAGAGGGTGTTATATTAGTGAGGCATTTTTGGTGTTGAAGCTTTGGGGTGTAATCCAGCAGGTGACACTTCAGCTTATTGGTCAGTCGATAGACTCTTGCTCAATTATGTGGTTCCCCTATGTTTCCTCACAGTTGCAGCCATGTTCCCTCTCAGTGTTCTGAAGATGTAGGTTCCTTGTGCCCTTCAGTCCTGGCTACAGTTCAAAACTTAGCATTCCTGAGCAGCCAACTGCAGTTCTGGTGCAATCTCAGTGTTTATGTTCCTTTCCCAGCTTAGAGGCAGCACTGGAAAAGATCTTAGTAGTGGTTGTGTCCAAGAGTCAACCCTTCGGGGCTCCATCCCAGAGAGATGCAGGTCAGCAATCGCTCAGTGCAGTCAGTCCAAGATGGAGGGTTTGTGCTGTGGGCCCAAGTCAGGGGTTCCCTGTCTGATGACCAGCATTGGGAGGGGTGGGAGTTGTGGGACCCATGGGAGTCTAAGTGGGCTTCTCTCATTGGGTTGACTACATCTTGTTGGAGGTATGAATAAGGCACTTAAGACCGTTGCTCCTTCGTTAGTCCAAGAGTGGCAAGAGCAGTTCCACTGTGGAGGCAATGGCATAGAGGGTTTCACTTGCTCCTGAAGGCTCTGCCCAAGATTAGCATTAAGAATTTAAATTCACACTTCTAGCACGTATTTTCTTTTTAAAATTAATTTAAAGAAAAGCTTATAATTTTAGCTTGTATTTCTTACTGCTGCAACGCACTATTCTTCTTTGTTAAGGAAAACCACAATAATTATAATACCATTGTATCTATGCACATATGTAGTTTTGGCTTAATTTTTTATTTATTATTTTACTTTATTTTCTGATTTTTAAATATTTTTACTATTGTGGAACATAACACAGTTATGGAAAGTAATAAAACCTAAATGCACAGTTAGAGAAAACAATTACAAATGTATCTCCCATGTTTACCACACCTTGGCCAAAAAATAAAATTTGCCAAAAATCCAGACACTCCCCATATATACCTTCTTGTTGATATCGTTTCCCTTTAGTTTTCTTCCTTCCAACTATTCCAATTGTTATGATAATCACTCATACATTCATTTTAGAGTTTTACCACACATGTAATAAATTACAATGTATTAAAAATATATTTTTGAAAACTTCATATAAATTGACTTAAATTGAATGTTTTTTCGATATTAGTAATTCCTCTCACATCTGTGAATATTATCTATTTAGCTCAAATTTGTTCATTTTCTTTGCTATGTAAATTCTTTGTAAACATGTCACTCTGGTTTGCTTTTTGATTGCTGTACAGTACTCGACTGTTTGAGTATGCCATAATTTATTTATCATTTTATCACTGATGGTCATTTGGGAGACTTCTCAACTTTAGCTGTTAAAACAAAGTGATATGCACTTTTTTCATATGTATTTGAGTAGGAGTACAAATATTGGTTCTTATGAGGTGATCCTCCATCATAATCAGATAACGTCATGCTCAAAGAAATTCTTTCAATTGATAATCCTAAGAGAAGTGTCTGAAAATTTTCAGTGCTTCATGTCCTTTTCAAAATTAGAAACACTAGAATAATTTTTGAACTTTTATATTTATATAAAATATTATTGAACATTTTACAATACTTTTTTATTCACATTTGAAATGCAACTTTAGTTTAAAAATTACATATTACTCTTTTTTCATTCTATGACTCTGATTTCACATACATTTCTTAAGAATAAATTATATATACTTATTCATATTGCATTATTAACTTTTCTAATCTTTTTTCTTGAAGTTTCAAATTCTCTTGTTATCAGCAAGTAGAGTTATACCAGAGATATTTTCTTAAATGAAACATTGTGTCAAATGACTTTGTGAAAATATGATTAGTTATCAGCATATCATAAGGGAAAATTAGGTTGTTTAAATTGTTTAACAACCCTTGAAAGAACTCATGAAAAAAGTGTTAAAATATTAAAATGATTATACATTTAATATGGGCATCATAGGAAAATGCAAATTCTATCATTACTAGTATAGAAAAAAATGATTGGTAGTTAACTTCCCATGTCTGAGCAAACACACATTAAAAAAGGGCAAGCCTAGGCCGGGCGCGGTGGCTCAAGCCTGTAATCCTAGCACTTTGGGAGGCCGAGACGGGCGGATCACGAGGTCAGGAGATCGAGATCATCCTGGCTAACACGGTGAAACCCCGTCTCTACTGAAAAAACAAATACAAAAAAACTAGCCGGCCGAGGTGGCGGGCGCCTGTAGTCACAGTTACTCGGGAGGCTGAGGCAGGAGAATGACGTGAACCCGGGAGGCGGAGCTTGTAGTGAGCCGAGATCCGGCCACTGCACTCCAGCCTGGGCGACAGAGCGAGACTCCGTCTCAAAAAAAAAAAAAAGGGCAAGCCTAATATCAATGGTCATGATTCCCTTTAAGGTCTTGATCTTAAACTCTATGCGATCCTGATTTCCGAATGTGCAGTAAAATTCTTGGTTCTTCTAAATTAAATTCTGGGACCAGTGCCAAACAGGAAAGCACTGGGGCATACTAATGGATGAGTTCAATGCTGTCTTTATGGAAAACATGTAATTTTCAAAACAGCTCAAATTAACTACTATTTAAACAAAGTCTCGTCTTGCAATAGGCTGACATTTTTTCATAATAATTTTGAAGTAAAAGCTGATTTCTTATTCGCCAGCATGCAAATGAAGACATATTCTCTTTCATTGTTTTGCAATATTTTCCTTGTGTAGCCATAATTTGTGTTCAGCAACATGACTTGCTATGGAAATTTTTAAACCCAATACATAGATCGTATATTGGATGTCTAAATTTCTGAAGGAAGCTTAATCATAACTTGTATCATGACTGCTGTTAATTTATTTTTCTCAATACCAGATACATGTAAACAGAATCTAAATTTTTCCTCTCAAAAGCATTCAAGATTTTCTTGGGAAGACATATACACCCATACACATATATACACACCCCACATGAATGGGAATAGTTTTTGTCCTACAGTTTCCAAAATGAAAAATAAACTTTAGGGATGTCATGCAGGTTGAAATGGCCCTATTTTCCCACTCAGAATTTTCAGCCCGTTTTCAATATTTATCGAACTGATCTCTCATCCTTAGGCCTTTAAGGAATTCATTCTCGTAAGTCAATTTGATATTCAAATATTAATTAATTAAATATTCAGCACTTCTGCAAATATTCTTTGAGCACTTAAAAAAAGTGTTTTCGATTGAAGAATATTGACTTCTCTGTATACGATTATTTGGATATTTTTCTTTCATTTTAACTTATTTTTTATTATTTAATGGTTTAAGACTAACAGATGTTAAAATCAGTATCCCATGTTGGGTTTTATTCATTTTAAGTTTTTACAGCATAATTGTTTCTAAGAAAGGATCTTGGAGTCAGACTGCCAGGACAGGAAATCAGGTTCTCTGCTTCATATAGGTATGATCTGAGAATCTATTTTACAACAACTATCAGCCTTAGGATAGCCATCTGTTAAATGCAGATGATAATAATACCCTCTTTGGATAATCTTTATGAAGAGTTAGTACACACTTGTATAACTAATTTCAATTTCACCTGTCTGGTTCAGACAGGAAACAAGGACTGCTAGTTTTTTATTTGATTCTATGTTACTTGATATGTAGAAGTTACCTGTGAAAACTTCCACTTTTGAATAGATATAGTAGGTTCCAGAAAGCAAGATGTCCTTCTGCAACAACAAGGATAAGGTAAATAAAAGGCCAAAATTGTGTGTGTATTCATCAAAGAGCTTGCAAGCAATAAGGACCATCTGAACTGAAATCCAGCACAAGAAGAGTCTTTATGTGTGAAGAGCAATTTATAAAGCAATCCTTATCACATCACAGAAAGCTTTTTTCTGCAGAAAATGTAAAACTACTCCAAAAATACACCTGGAAATGCCAAGTGATTAGGCCAATAAAATAATTTTTTAAAATACAAATTTGGAGGATTAGTTTCTAATTTCAAAGTTTACTACAAGTTTACTGGACTAAATCAAGACAGTGTGGTAACTGCATCATGAGAGACAAAAGAACAATGAAACACAATTGAGAGTCCGGAAATTAGTAATGACATTCATGGTCAGCTGATTTTTAAAATCACACCATTGCAATTCAACAGGAATTAATCATTTTTCTCAACTAATTAGTTGAGAAAATACCCACATGTATAAAGATGAATTTAGGCTACTGCCAATGCCCACATGGAAGCTGGCAGCCTTGGGCCAGCCTGCAACACATCCTAGTCCAAGAGCCCATACCTTGCCACACTGCTGGTGCTGGCATGTGTTAACAAGCTTGCATTACACTGTCACTATTCAATGAAGAGCTTTGGCTGGTACCTCCCTTCAGAGTGCTGTGGCCAGCAATTCAGGAACGCAATGGCCCTTCCAGCACAGCAGATTCCCAATGTTGACGGGCTAGAGAACAAAGTCCGGGGTCCAAAACTAGACCTCAGATTTAGAGTTAGAAACCTTGGCCCTCCAAAAATCTACCAGAAACAAACTCATTTTATGGAATCCACAGTGAAAGCCCAAAGTGCATCAACGAAGATAAAAACAGAAAAAAAAAAAAAAAAAAATCTAAAGAATGGCAACTTCAAAGACTGAAGAATATCAGCCCACAGAGATGAGAAAGAACCAGCACAATAACTGTGGCAACTCAAAAAGCCTCCAAATGACCACACTAGTTCCCCCCCAGGCTGAAAAGGCAGAAATATGATTCAGAACATGGATAGGAACAAAGATAATGAGATTCAGCAGAAAGTCAAACCACTATCCAAAGATTCTGAGGAATGCCATAAAATGATACAGAAGACACAAGACAAAATGGTCATTTTAAGAAAAATTCCAACTGATCTGATAGAGCTGAAAACATCACTTCAAGAATTTCAGAATACAAATGCAAGTGTTAGCAGAATCAACACAGCTGGGGAAAGAATCTCAGAGCTCAAGACCAGCTCTCTGAAATTAGTCAGGGAAAAATAATAATAAAAAAAAATAATAAAGAAGAATGCACAAAACCTCCAAGAATATAAGATTTTGTTAAGAGACTAAATACATGACTCATTGGCATCCATGAAATACAGGAATAATAGAAGGCAAATAACTGGGAAATCCTATTTCAGGATATAGTCCATAAAATTTTCCTCAACCTTGCTACAGAGGCCAGCATTCAAATTCAGGAAATGCTAAGAACCCCTACGAAATACTACACAAGAAGACTATACCCAAGACACATAGTCATCAGATTCTCCAAGGTGAAAATGAAAGAAAAAATGCCATAGGCAGCTAGAGAGAAAGGGCAGGTCACCTACAAAGGGGACAGCATCGAGCTAACAGGGGACCTGTTAGCAGAAACTCTACAATCAGGAAGAGACGGGAGTTCATATTCAGAAACTTTTTGAAAAAGAATGTCCAATCAAGAATTTCATGTAAGTGAAGTAGAAATAGGATCTTTTTCAGACAAACAAAGGTTAAGGAATTTCATTACCACCAGACCTGTCTCACAAGAGGTCCTGAATGGATTGCTAATCATAGAAACGAAAGACCATTATCGGCCACAACAAAATCACACTTAAGGACATAGACCAGTATCCTATAAAGTAACCACAGAAACCAGTCTGCATGATAAGCAGCTAACAACATGATGAAAGGATCAAATTCCCACATATGAATACTAACCTTGAATGTAAACAGGTTAAACCCCTGAATTAAAAGGCACAGAGTGGCAAGTTGGATAAAGAAGCAAGATGCAATGGTATGGTGTCTTCAAGAGACTCACTTACATGCAATGATACCCAAAGCTCAAATTTAAAAGACTGAGAAAAATCTACCAAGCAAATGGAAAATAGAAGCAGGGTTGCTATTCTAACTTTTCTTTTTTTTTCTTGTTTTTTTTGTTTGTTTGATTGTTTGTTTTGAGTAGGGTCTCACTCTCTTGCCCAGGCCATAGTGCAGTGGTGCAATCTCAGCCCACTGCCACCTCTACCTCCTGGTCTCAAGAAATCCTCCCAACTCAGCCTTACAAGTACCTGGGACCACAGGTGTGCACCACCATGACTGGCTAATTTTTGTATTTTTTTTCCTGATAGAGACAGGATTTGGCCATGCTGCTCAGGCTAGTCTCAAACTCCTGGGGTCAAGTGATCCATCCACCTCAGCTCCTAAAGTACTGGTATTACAAGTCTGAGCCATGGCATCTGACCTTGATGATCTAATTTCATACAAAACTGTCTTTAACCAGCAAAGATCAAGAAAGAAACAGAAGGGCATTACATAATTGAAAAAGGTTCAATTCAGCAGGAAGACATGACTATTCTAAATGTATATGCACCCAACCCAGATTCATAAAGCAAATTCTCACAGACCTATTAAAAAATTAAGGAAACCGCACAATAATAGTAAGAGATTTCAACACCCCACCAACAGCATTAGACAGAACATCAATGCAGAAAACTAACAAAGGTATTCAGGACCTGAAATAGACATTTAACCAAATGAACCTAATAGACATCCACAAAACAGTTTACCCCAAAACAACAGAATACACATTCTTCTCATCTGCATATGACATATAATCTAAAATCAACCACACGATCTAACATAAAACAATTCCTAGCAAATATAAAACAGAGAAAATCATACCAACCACATTCTTGTACCACAGCACAATAAAAATGTAAATAAATACTAAGAAAATACCTTAAAACCATATAATTACATAGAAATTAAACAGCCTTCCCTGAATGACTTTTGGGTACATATTGAAATTAAGGCAGAAATCAATAAATTCTTTGAACATAATGAGAACAAAGATACAACATACCAGAATCTCTGGGGTATGGATAAGGCAGTGCTAAGAGGAAAGTTTGTAGCACTAAACACCCACATCAAAAAGTTAGAATGATCTCAAATTAATAACCTAACTTCACAAGAGAAACTAAACAAACAAGAGCAAACCAATGCCAAAGCTAGCAAAAGACAATAAATAACCAAAATCAGAGCTGAACTGAAGGAAATTGTGATTTAAAAACACATATAAATGGTCAGTGAATCCAGGATTTGATGTTTTTATAAAATTAATGTGATAGACCCCTAACCAGATTAATAAAGAAAAAAAGAGAGATGATCCAAATAAACACGATCAAAAATGACAAAATGGGTATTACCATTGACCCCACTGAAGTACAAACAATCCTACCAAGCTACTGTCAATACCTCTATGCCCAAAAGCTGGAAAAACTAGAAGAAATGGATAAATTACTGCATACATGCAACCTCTCAAGATTGAATCAGTAAGAAATTGAATCTCGGAGCAAACCAATAACAAATTCCAAATTGAAAGAGTAATAGAAAGCCTACCAAACAAACAAACAAACAAACAAAGCCTAGGACCTTATGGATTCTCAGCAGAATTCTACCACATGTATAAAGAAGAACTGGTACCATTCATACTAAACCTACTCAAAAAAACTAAGGAGACTCCACTCTAACTCACTCTACAAGGCAAATATCATCCTGATACCAAAACCAGGCAGAGACACAATAGAAAAAGAAAACATCCTTGATAAACATAGATTTAAAAAATACTCAACAAAATGCTAGTAAGATGAATCCAGCAGCACATCAAAAAGCTATTCCACCATAATCAAGTAGGCTTTATCACTGGGATACAAGGTTGGTTAAACATATGTAAATCAATAAATGTGATTCATCACTTAAGTAAAACTAACAAAAACCACATTATTATCTCAGTAAATGCAGAAAAGACTTTCAATAAAATTCAATATATCTTCATATTAAAATCTCTCAATGAACTAGGCATTGAAGATATATACTTCACAATAATAAGAACCACCCATGACAAACCCACAGCCAATATCATACTAAATGGGCAAAATTGGAAGCATTACCCCTTGAAAACAGGAACAAGACAAGGGTGTCCTGTCTCACCACTCTTATTCAATAGTACTGGAAGTCCTGGTCAAAGCAATCAGGAAGAGAAAGAAATAAAAGGCATCCAAATAGGAAGAGAAGAAGACAAATTATCCCTGTTTGCACATATTATGATTTTATATCTAGAAATCCCTACAGTCTCTGGCCAAAACCTCCTTGGACTGATAAACAAACTCAGCAAATTCCCAGGATACAAAAATCAATGTACAAAAATTAGTAGCATTCCTATATCAACAAAATTCAAGCAGAGAAAAGTCAAGAAGGCAATCCCTTTCACAATAGTCACAAAAAATAAAATATATAGGAATATAGCTGACCAGGGAGGTGAAATATCTCTGCAAAGAGTATTACAAGACACTGTTCAATTAAATCAGATAAGACACAGACAAATGGGAAAACATTCCAGGCTCATGGATGGGAAGAATCAATACTGTTTAAATGCCCATACTGCCCAAACCAATGTACAGATTCAGTGCTATTCCTGTCAAATTATCATTGATGTTCTTCACAAAATTAGAAACAAGTTATTTTAAAATTCATTGTGAATTTTAAAAAAAAAGCCCAAATAGCCAAGGCAATATCAAACAAAAAGAACAAAGCAGGAAGTATAACATTACCTGACTTTGAACCATACTACAAGGATACAGAAACTAAAACAGCATGGTACTGATACAAAAACAGGCACGTGGACAGGGGAACAGAATAGAGACCCCAAAAATAATGCCATCCACCTACAACCATCTAATCTTCAACAAAGTTAACAAAAACAAGCAAGGAGGAGAGACTCCCTACTCTATAAATGGTACTGAGATAACTGGATAGCCATGTGCAGAAGATAGAAACTGGACACCTTCCTTATACATATACAAAAATCAATGCAAGCTGGGTTAAATAAAATGTAAAACCTAAAACAGTTTTTTTTTAAAACACAGAATAATAACCTAGTAAATACCATTCTGGACATAGAACCTGGCAAAGAGTTAATGGCAAAGACACCAAAATCAATTGCAACAAAAACAAAAATTGAAAAGTGGAACCTAATTAAACTGAAGAGCTTCTGCACAAGAAAAGAAACTATCAACAGAGTAAACAGATAACCTGCAGAATGGGAGAAACTATTTTGTAAACTGTACAACTGACAAAGGCGTAATATGTGGAACATACAAGGAATTCACATTTACAAGCAAAAAACAAATACCACCATTAAAAATTTGATAAAGGACATGAACAATTTTCAAGTGAAACACACAGCCAACAAACATGAAAAAAGTGCTCAATACAACTAATCATTAAAGAAATGTGATTCAAAACCACAATGAGATACCATCTCATACCAGTCAGAATAGCTATTACTAAAAACTCAAAAAAAAAAAAAAAAAAAAAAAAACCCAACAGATTCTGGCAAGACTGTGGTGAAAGGGAATGCTTTCACACTACTGGTGAGAAGGTAAATTAGTCCGGCCATTGTGGAAATCAGTATAGCAATTTTCCAAAGAACTTAAAACAGAATTACCATTCAAACCAGCAATTCCATTACTGGATATATATCCAAAGAAATATAAATTGTTCTACCATAAAGACACATGCATGCAAATATTCATGACAGAACTATTCACAATAGCAAAGACAGGGAATAAACCTAAATGACCATAAATAGTAGACTGGATAAAGAAAATATGGTACATATACACCATGGAACACTATGCAGTCAGTAGGAAAAACAACAACAACAAGATGATGTAGTAACATGGGTGGAGCTGGAGGCCGTTATCCTAAGCCAACAAACACGGAAACAGAAAACAAATACCACATGCTCTCAGTTATAAGCGGGTGGTAAACACTGAGTACATATGGGCACAAATAAGGGAACATCAGACACCAGGGTCTTTGTGAACAGAGGAAAGGAGTAGAGTGAAGATAAAAGAGAGATCATTGGATACTCTGCTTACCACCCGAGTGACAAAACAATCTGTACATGAAGTGCCTGAGACATGCAATTTACTTACTTAACAAACCTGCACATGCACCCCAGAACCTAAAATGAAAGCTAAAAAAAAGAAAAAAAAAACCTGCAAAGTGAAATGAGATTTCTTTTTAAATAAGGTAGTATTGGAGGCCTCAATGATTCAATGATATCTGAGGAGTGATAATGTTCAATGTTGATATCTGAGAAAGAGTAGTCCAAGAAGAAGGGGCACAAGTATGAAGTCCTTGAGGCAATGCTTGGCATATTCAAGAAGTGACACAAAGGCCAGTGTTGCTAGCATGGGATGAGCCAGGTGTTTGGTGTTTTAATCAGATCATTCGAATGATTGTAAGACTTTGTAAGGATTTGGCCTTTACTCTGAATTAGATGAAAGCTACTGACAAATCTGGAGCAGAAGAATGGCATGATCAAATTTGCATTTTTGCAGGCTCTCTCTGACTGCTGCCTTGAGAATACATCAGGATAAAAGATGTGCAGACCTAGAAAGAATAATTAGAAGCTGATGGCAAATATTCTGGCAGGATATGCAGCAGTTTAGTATGGCAGAGTCAAGACAAGGGATTGGATTCTGTGTTTTTGAGGGTAGAGTCAACAAAATTTGCTGATGCCTTAGAGATGAGTTCTGAGAGAGAAAATGTTGACTCCATTTTTTTAGTCTAAGCATCTGAAAGTCTGAAGTGGTCATTATCAGAAGAGGGAAAGACTATAGAAGACACAATTCTGACAATTGGAGGGAAGAACAGTATTTTGATTTGGACATGTTAGTTCAAGTTCTTGTTAGGCATCCAAATGAAGATGTCAAATAGGCTATTAGAGAAAGGCTTCCGGAGACCAGCATTGAGATCTCAGCTGAAAGATTAAATGTTGGCATCATCAACGCACAGAAAATAAGTAAGGCCATGACTAGAGGAACTTACCTAAGAAGTGGGAGTAAAAAGAGAAGGAAAAAAACCATAAATTTAGAACCTTATTTTATACTGTACACAAAAATTAACTCATAAGTAATTGATCATAGAGAAAAAAACTTAAGAAATAAGATACTAACAGATACTGAGACATTGCACAAAATGCAAGAAGTCAAAAATGGGTTAGTAAACCATAATTCTATCTATGTATTTCTTCACTTATATCATTATATAATTATATGTAGATCATTATATAATTAAAATCCCCCATGTATTAATCTGCCAATATCTGCATTGCTATATTAAAATAATATATATGAATATATAAATGAATAATCAGCCTTATTCCTCTCTATCGAACCATTTGACTACATTATCAGTAAGGAGACGGCATGAGATCACCAACAAAACAAGCCTGATTGATTAAAGATTGAAGAATTGAGAGCCTGGGGAGTGTGACATTTTCAGTTTAGAGACAAGAGAAAGAACCAGCAAAGGAGATTGAGAAGAGGTGCCCAGTGAACAACGATAAAATCAGAAGATGGCAGCATCCCCCCAATAAATCATGTTCAATGCTGCTAATAGAGCATGCAACATGAAGACTAACCATTGGAAACATGCACTCACTGGTGATCTTAACAAATGTCAGATTTAATGGAGTGGTGACAGCAACAGACTCATTGGAATAGGCTGATAGGCCAATAGTTGAAGAGGCTTCATACTTTGCTAAATGACTATAAACCAAGAGGAAAGAAGAGTTGAAAAAGCTGAGTCCTGAGATCAGCCTCTGATGTGACAAATCAAAGACCCTCAGCCAGTTCTCAGGACTGAGCCAATTCACGGAAGCAGAGATAAACGACTGAAAGGAAGCCTAAGTCCTCTTGATAATGAACACTGAGGGGGTTGGTACATTTTATATCCCTATTCAGTTAGCCTATCTGGCCTCTGCCGACATCAGATGGATTATAGGATGAATGCACATTAGCATAAACTTAATCGCACTTGCAGACGCTCTCTAGGACGTGGTACCTTCACTGAACAGAACGTGGTTTCTGGCACTTTGTATGTGGTTTTTGATTTGGTGAATGCTTTTTAATCTACACGCATTATGAGAGAAAATCAAAACAATTTGTTTGGTGTGGTAAGAAGAAAAGCACTGCTTCACTGTTTTATGTTAGGGCTATGTCACTTCTGTTTTCAGATTAATTGGCATTTTGCAAAACATCACGCTAACTCAATATGTTAATAATATTACTTTAATTGGTATTCATAAGGAAGAAGTAGCAAGTTCCTTAAATATAGTGAAATAGTATTACTTTGAACAGAAGTAAAATACTGGAAGAAGAGAGACATAAACCTCAGAAGATTCAGCGACTTATAACATAGATGGTGTTTTTAGAGGTCCAGTGCTCCTGGTCCTTGTGTCAAAACATCCTTTTTAAAGTAAATGGCTCGTTTCCTGATACATAATTCTTCTCACTGAGAAAAAGGCACAGTGTTTTTTGGACCTATTGGGATTTTGGAGTCAACATATTCCTCATTTGAGGATATTGCTGTGACTCACTAATGGAGTTTCCAAAGGCTACTGGTCTCAAGTGGAACCCAGAACAAAAAAGGGTTCCATAGCAGATATAGGGTCTGGCCCAAGCTGCTCTGCCCATTGTGCCAGATGATCCAGCAGAATTCAAACATTCTAGAGGCAGGCATAGTGGGCATTATAGGACTCTGTCCAAGTCTCTGACAAATCCACAGGAGAGGGGAGCGAAAACCCCTAGGGAATTAGTGCAAGACCATTCCCTCTTCAGCAGAGGAGTGCCCTCTGTCTCAAAAACAAAACAGCAGGTGCAGAAGATTAGAGACAAGAGAATGAACTAGCAAAGGAGATTGAGAAGAGGTGCCCAGTGAACAATGATAAAATCAGAAGAGGGCAGCATCCCCCAAATAAACCAGGTTCAATGCTGCTAATAGAGCAGGCAATATGAAGACTAACCATTGCCCCTCTAAGCATGAGCGCCTCTAAGCACAAGACTCTGTGCCACTGTGGAAATCATATGCCCATAAAGCCAGCCATGATTGGAAGACATAAGCAAATCTGAGTGGTACAAGGAGTAGACAGTATTGGACGCAAACATGTGCTTCCTCAGATTCCCTTAACTGTCTCTTATTCTCTAGGCCACCACCTTGCCTGATCTAGATCATCCTACCATCCCTCCTATTGGGGCGTGAATGGAACACCACACTGTGGGCATGAGGTCTGTCTTTCATAACAGCCACCAAGGGACCGGATGATGGAAAACAGAACAGCAGAGATGGTGGTTCTGCCTCAGGGAAACCCTTGCCAATGGGAAATAGAAGACAGAAGACAGCTGAACAGATATATTCTCCCTCCTCTCTCACTTCCATGGACTAATGGCGGCTGTGGTTTCCTCTTGCAGCTTTCTGGAAAAGTAGTGGGATCCAAGTGCATGCATCTGATGACCACCATGCTCTCTCTCTCACCTTGTGGTGAAATGGACACAACACAGTCACATACACACAACACATTGTTATAATGCATCCCAACACGTTGTTTCACGTCTGCTGTTGCCTCAATTTCCATGTGCTCTTGCCTGAATTTCCACGTGTCCCTGCCATTGCTGCCCTGGACTTACTTTCCAAAGAAATGTTATCACATTATTATCAGACATTGGCTCTAGTTCTAGACCCCTAAAGCTAAGATATGCATTCAGTGGTATAATTTATTATTCATTCACTTTTCTGTAACTTTTATAATATAGCAATTAAAATGTTCATTTAGAAAGGATATTTAAAATATTATATAAAAATCACATTTTAGTAAGGTAATTCATAACTAACTCAATTTTTAAAATTTAAATGCCATTTCTTTACATAATTACTAGCTAGAAATATCACAATACAAATATATCATTCACAATTGAGAAAATATATAAAAACATCCACAAATATGTTATATGCTTTTTTGTAGGTATTGTAGTAGGTGCCATCTGATTTTGATGTTCCACCTTGTCTCCATGTTTTTCATCTGATATAACTGCATCAAGGTTATATTATAGTGATATTTCCCCTACAATTATGGAATAGCCGCACTTTTACTCCGATAAATGCTTCTTCTTAGATAATCCTGTAATCTCAACCAGAAACCAGAACAGGAAAATTCAAGCAACTGTAGATTTTGTGATGAGGTTCATTTTCATTGGTTCACCACCCCAATATATGTAATTTATTCATGTATTCACTAATTTATTTGTTCATCAAAATATTTTTGGCTACCTATTTTTTATGCGATCTTTTAGGTCCTGGGAGTCAACAGTAAGCAAGATCTACATGATCTCTGCTTTTATGGTGCTTTTATTGTACCAAGAAAGATATATGATAAACAAATAAATAACTAAATAAGATGATTTACCTCAAGGTTTAGATAACATTGTTAAAATTTCATAACTCCAAGAATTGACACAGTCTATAGAATTAACTTGTTTAATGATGTTATACACTTTTTCCTATAATAGAACTTGCTATCACTGAATATGTCAACACACTTTCTCTTACTTTGTGTTCTCTTGGAGACACACCATGTCCCACTTGTGAATCTAGAGATTTGAGAGAGTTTCAGGTCTTACTCAGCACCTACTCTGACACAAAATCAAAAGAAAGGTCTGTTTTAGCTTCTTGCTTCCCTGAATTAAGATGAATGAATGAAACGAAGGATAGTTGCATTATTTGCAACTACATTATAATAAAACATATATTTAAGTCATTTCCTATCATCAATACATAGATTTCATAGATGTCATTTTAACATTTGTAGAATGTATAATTCAAATGATTTTCCTAATTTCCATACTATTTTTACATTAAGTATTTTTTCAAGTAACAAAGATTTGAGTTCATTTATGTGATGTTTAAAAAGAATGTTAAATGTGGAAGATAGTGGAGATAATTGGCAATTCAGGAACTCTGAAATGGTTTAGGAAAAAAAATCGAAATATTTGGTATCAGATCTCAATTTCCAAAAAGGTTTTCTTTACCTCAAAAACTGGGAGAAATGACTTTTCTGATTGTTTATGGAAACTTATGACAGCACTTAAGAGGTCAGCATTGTGTTTCTTTCTTCATCCCTATTACAGATATGACTTTTTTCTCAGTTGTTCACATACTTGTATAAAATCTAATATTCCTCAGTACTGATTATGGTAGACATATACAAAATGTATTTCAAATATATTTGTCATTCTTGAATTTTATTTTGTGCACAGTTTTCTAACAATAATTGTTTGCTTTAAACTGAACATAAAATTAGAATTCATTATGAAATAAAAACTACCCCAAGGATAAAACCTCATTATTGATTTAGAATAGAATGCTCATACCATCCAAAAAACTAGAAGTTAAAATAATCATGTTTAAGCACACTATGGTACCTATGTATGGTACAAATAACAGTGGAAAAGAGAAATGATTTTGTGAAATAAGCTGCAAGTTCTTAACAATTAAAAATAGAGATGATAAATTTTTCAAATGAAATATGATAATATGAAATGTATATGTGAAATACACATGGCTTCATGATTCTGAAAAATTTCTTATATTTTCTATAATTTGGCAGTTTATAAAAAATGATTAAGATTATGTTATTGTCACTCTCTCTTCAGTGTTTCATATACACATACACATGCATATATAGATACTTTTTAGACTAACTTTAGGTAAAAGACTTTTCTAGATATACTTTTGGTAATTACTCAAAAATATACAATACAGAAAAACCAGTAGAAAGCATAAAATATTCCAGACAGCATCAGTTTGTTTTCTCTTGGAGACACACGATGCCCCACTTGTGAATCTAGAAATTTGAGAGTTTCAGGTCTTTCACTCAGCACCTACTCTGACACAAAATCAAAAGAAAGGTCTGTTTTAGCTTCTTGCTTCCCCAAATTAGGGTGAATGAATGAAATGAAGGATATATAATTGCAGTAGTTTGGCAGAGCAGGAGGACAGGTTCTTTCTGCAGCCTCCTCCTAAGATTCCAAATTGATGTGATTAGGGACAGAAAGTAAATAGCAAGTAACAAGAGGAAGGAGATCACAGTTTGTAAAGTTTTTATGTGGACCTCGGTGTTGGGATCTGGAGATCCTTTGCCATGGAGCTGCATCTTCTTGAGATGTTTACTCAAAGAACAAATTAACAGCAGAAAAGATATCAGGGACAGAATAAGGGGTATTAAGTTTGCAAGCGTGGTTACAGTCATATCTGAAAGGTGCGTTGAATCACTCAATTTGATCTCCCAACTCACGTTGCCATCATATTCTTTTGTCCACATACTCCCATCCATGTTTACCACAACAAGATGACAAACCAAAAATAACAAAGACCTGAGTAATATCACTGGAATGATACTCTTAATCCTCCTTTTTAGGTGAAGAAAAATAAAGTTGGAGAAATTGGCAATCTTGAGCAAATAAAATATGCCGAGGCTAGTAGCAACCCAGATGCTGAAATGGTTGGTTACTGCCCAGGCATTAGTAGTAGTAATTCTTACTGCTAAACTGTATGAATCTGGATTCAAAACAGTTGCATACCAAAGTAATAATATTACCCAGAGCAAACCAACTCTGGAGACTGCCAGAGCAGTGAGAATTTGGTCAGCAGAGGAGATCTTTTGTCTGTTGACCCATTCAATGGAATTTACCAATGCTATGAAGCCATTAGCAAAATTTCCGAGAACAAATGTAACCACTACTAGAATGGAAAATATGGGTAGAAAAGTTATCTTGTCTGAACAGACAAAAAGATAGAAAAAATGAAGGCTTAACAACACTGGCTGTGATTCCTTTAATATCCTGACCTTAAATTTTATGTGCACCTGATTTCTGAATTTGCAGTAACATTCTTTTTACTTTCAAATATTGTGACCAGTGTCAAACAAGAAAGTACAAATTTATGCTAATTGATGAATTCGATAATGTATTTATGGAAAACATTCTAATTTTCAAACAGCTCAACTTAACTCATTTATTCAATGTCTGTTCTTGTTAGAGACTGGAAATATTCATACTGAAGTTGAAGTGAAACTTGAATTTTCGTTTGCCAGCATGCAAATAAAGACATATTCTCTTTCGTGTGTTGCAATGTTTTCCTCGTTTCATATCTCCATAATTTGTGTTCAGCAACTTTACCTGTTACTTATGGAAAATGTACCACATAGTTCATACAGTAAACATCTAAATCTTAAAGGGAAATTAGTCATTACTAGGATCATCACTATGACCAATTTTTATGCTAGATTTAAATAGACAGAATCCAAACTTTTTAATCAAAATCATTGAAAGTTTTCTTGGGAACCATGGGAAGGCCAATACACCTTAAAATCTTACTCCTGCTAACCAGTTCTTTTGTATGACATTATTGTTAACAAGTTCATAAAACATACACATATAGACAGGCACACACACATACATACACCTATCCAGAAAAAATGAATTTTAAAAATAATTTCCAAAATGGAAAATGAATTTCCAGGAGGTCATCCTGGTGAAATTAGTCCTATTTTCTCTCCCAGGGTTTTTAGTCCATAAAAATATATCAAACATATCTCTCATGCTTAGACCTTTGTTAAAGTTACTCTCAAGTCTACTTAATGTCTAAATATTTGACATTTCATTAAAATATCCAACATTTTTGTAAATATTCCTGAGACTCACAAGCTCTCCTTACAGGAAAATTCAATGAACAGCACTGGATCTCAAAATGCCATTCCAATAAATAAAATATAGTATCTCAACTACAGGTACACCCTTGTAATCCATGAATTAATTTTTATTTTGCTTATAATGTAGAAATGGGGCTCTGAGCCTTCAAACCAAACCGCCTCATTACCCAAGTGAAGCCTGCCAACCAAAAGAAGCCCAGGACCAGACAGATTCACAGCTGAATTCTACCAAACATATAACAAAGCACTGTATGATTTATACAGAACCTATTCTAAGAAATTGAGGAAAAGAGACTCCTCCCTAACTCATTCTATAAAGCCAGCAGCACCCTAATACCAAAACTTTGCAGAGACACAACCAAAAAAAGAAAACTTCAAACCAATATCCTTAATAAACATAGATGAAAAAGTACTCAACAAAATACTAGCAAACTGAATCCAGAAGCACATCAAAAAGCTAATCCACCATAATCAATTAGGCTCTATCACTAAGATACAAGGTTGTTTCAGCATATGCAGATCAATACGTGTGATTCATCACATAAGCAGAACTAATGAACAAAAACCACATTATCATCTTGATAGACTCAGAAAAGGCTTTCAATAAATTCAACATCTCTTCATATTAAAAACTCTCAACAAACTAGGAATGGAAAGTATATACTTCATAATAATAAGAGCCGCCTATGACAAACATGGCCACATCATATCGAATAAGCAAAACTGGAAGTATTCCCCTGGAAGATAGGAACTAGACAGGGATATCTTCTCTCACGACTCTTAATCAATAGTACTGGAAGTCCTGGCCAAAGCAATCAGGCAAGAGAAAGACATAAAAGTCATCTAAATAGGAAGAGAAGAAGTCAAACTATCCCTGTTTGCAGACAATATAATTCAATACCTAGAAATTCCAACAGTCTCTGCCCAAAATCTCCTTGATCTTATAAACAAACTCAGCAAATTCTCAGGAAACAAAATCAATGTACAAAAATTAGTAGCATTCCTATATATCAACAACATCCAGGCAGAGACAAATAAATAAGGCAATCCCTTTCACAATAGCTGCAAAGGAAAACAATATATAGGAATACAGCTGACCAAGGAGGTGAAATATCTCTACAAAGAGTATTACAAAACATTGCTCACAGAAATCAAATATGACACAAATAAATGGAAAAACATTCCGATCTCATGGATAGAAAGAATCAATACTGCTAAAATGCCCATACTGCCCAAAGTAATTTATAGATTCAATGCTATTTCTGACAAACTACCAATGACATTCTTCACCAAAGTAGAAAAAACTATTTTAAAGTTCATATGGAATTAAACAAAGGGCCCAAATAGCCATGGCAATCCCAAGGAAAAAGAACAAAACTGGAGACACATTACCTAACTTTGAACCATACTACAAGGCTAGAGTAACCAAAACAGCATGGCACTGTTACAAAAACAGGCACATAGACCAAGGAAACAGAATAGAGAGCCCAGAAATAATGCCACCCACCTGCAACCATCTGATCTTCAACAAAGTTAAGAAAAACAAGCAATGGGGAGAGACTCCCTATTCAATAAATAATGCTGAGATAACTGGCTAGTCACATGCAGAAGACTAAAACTGGACACCTTCATTATAGATATACAAAAATCAAAGCAAGCTGGATTAAATACTAAAGTGTAAAACCTAAAACTGTAAAAAGAAAAAAAAAAAAAAACACCTGAAAAATAACCTAGGAAATACCATTCTGGACATAGGACCTGGCAAACAGTTCATGACAAAGATGCCAAAAGCAGTTGCAACAAAAACAGAAACTGACAAATGGAATAGTTAATTAAACTAAAGAGCTTCTGCACAAGAAAAGAAATTATCAACAGAGTAAACAGACAACCTGAAGAATGGGCAAAAATATTTTGCTAACTATGTATCTGACAAAGTCCTAATATCCAGACTCTATAAGGAACTTGATTTTGCAAGCAAAAAACAAACACCCCCATTTAAAAGTGAATAAAGGACATGGACAATTTTCACGTGAAGACATACACACAGCCAACAAGCATATGAAAAGATGCTCAATATGAACTAATCATTAAAGAAATGCAAATCAAAACCACAATGAGATACCCTCTCACATCCCCCAGAATGGCTATTACTAAAAACAAAATAAAACAAAACAAACAAACAACAAAAACAACAACAAAAAAACACACTCTGTCAAGGTTGTGCATTTATACTGCTGGTGGGAATGTAAGACAGAAACAGAAAACCAAGTACCACATGTTCACTTGTAAGTGGGAGCTAAACATTAAATACATGTGGAGACAAAGAAGGGAACTACAGACAACAGGCCCTACATGAAGACAGAGGGCAGGAGGGGGTGAGGATCAAAAAGCACCTATCAGGTACTCTGCTTATCACCCAAGTGATGAAATAATCTATACTCCAAGTTCCCATGCCATGAAATTTATTTATATAGCAAACCTGCATATATACCTCTGAACCTAAAATAAAATCTAAAAAAATTAAAAACTGCAGAGGGAAGTGAGATTTCTCTTTAAACAAGGCAGTATTGGAGACCTCAATGACTTAGTGATTTAGTGATATTTGAGGAGTGGTAACGTTTAGTGTTGATATCTGAGAAAGAGCATTCCAAGAAGAAAGAACACAAGTATGAAATCCCTGAGGTAATGCTTGGCATATTCAAGAAGTGACACAAAGGCCAATGTTGCTCGCATGGGAGGAGCCAGGCATTTTAGGACAGACAGGCAGACAAAATCAGATCACTCAGATGATTACAGGACTTCATAAGGATTTTGGCCTTACTCTGAATGAGTTGAGAAGCCACTGAAAAATCTGGAGCAGAAGAATGGCATGATCAAATTTGCATTTAACAGGCTCTCTCTGGCTGCTACCTTGAGAATACATCAGGGGAACGTGAAGAACTAGAAAAAATAATTAGGAGTTGATGGCAATTATCCTGGCAAGAAATGGAGAAGTTTAGACGGGTATGGCAGAAGTGATGACAAGGGATTAGATTATGTATGTTTTTGAAGACACAGTCTCTCAAATTTGCTGAGATGAGATGTGAAAGAGAGAAAATGTTTATGTTTTTCGTCTAAGCATCTGAAAGTCTGAAGTGTTCATTAACAAAACGAAAGACTGTAGGAGAAACAGATTTGGGGATGGAAGGAAAGATGAGTAATTTGGTTTAGACAAGTTAGTTCAAGTTCTTGTCAGACATCCAAATGAAGATGTCAAGTACACTATTAGAGAGAGGATTCCATGAAAGATAAAACCAGAACATTTTCACAAGTCACAGGAAGATTTTCTTTTTTTCACGAAGGATTAGGCAGAATTTTTATGTAAGAAAAAAGTG
Source organism: Theropithecus gelada (assembly GCF_003255815.1). Taxonomy (NCBI): domain Eukaryota; kingdom Metazoa; phylum Chordata; class Mammalia; order Primates; family Cercopithecidae; genus Theropithecus; species Theropithecus gelada. Next base: position 93,746,588 of record NC_037679.1, on the reverse strand, counting down.
ATAAAGGAACAGACAAACTCAAACATATTAAAATTTAGGGAATAAAAAGAAAATAGAGTGGGCCGGGCGTGGTGGCTTATGCCTGTAATCCCACCATCTTGGGAGGCTGAGGCAGACGATCACCTGAGGTCAGGAGGTTGAGACCAGCCTGGCCAACATGGCAAAACCCCGTCTTTTTGTTGTTTGTTTGTTTGTTTGTTTTTTGAGATGGAGTCTCGCATTGTCGCTTGGGCTGGGGTGCAGTGGCAAGATCTTGGCTCACTGCAACCTCCACCTCCTGGGTTCAAGCAATTCTCTTGCCTCAGCCTCCCGAGTAGCTGGGATTACAGGTGCCTGCCACCACGCTCAGCTAATTTTTTTGTATTTTTAGTAGAGACAGGGTTTCACCATGTTGTCCAGGCTGGTCTGGAACTCCTGACCTCGTGATCCGCCCACCTTGGCCTCCCAAAGTGCTGGGATTACAGGCATGAGCCACCGTGCCAGGCCTAAAACCCCATGTTTACTAAAAATTCAAAAATTAGCTGGGTGTGGTGGTGGATGCCTATAATCCCAGTTACTCCGGAGGCTGACACAGGAGAATCACTTGAATCTGGGAGGCGGAGGTTGCAGTAAGCAGAGATGGCGCCACTGCACTCCAGCTGGGCTACAGAGCAAGACAGCGTCTCCAAAACAACAACAACAACAACAACAAACCCCTCAGATGTCCAGATAGGAGGATACAGATCTGTCCACTGTCATAAATTCTTCACCATGCTACAAGAGGGGAACTGACATTTTGGTGAATCTTTGTAAATCGTCAATTTATCTATCACACTTTTATTTCACCAGTAGCATTTACAAAGCTAAGCCCTACAATTCCATTTGAAATTACCCTTAAAAAGAACAGACCTTTAAAACTTACTACACTCACTCTGGGGAAGAAATAAATATGAACTTTTAGCAAATAAAATACATCATTTTACCTTGCCTCTTTGGAAATAGTATTTTTATCTTTCAAGCTGTACTGACAAAATGTATCTTACAGTCAATGAAAAACTGAAACTCAAATAAGCGGACAAGCCTTTTCAAGGTAATAAACTCAGGGAGAGGCAGTGCTGACTCCAACATAGACCTTTGTAAGAGTCATGGCAGGCCATTCTATCCCTCGGGACACCCATCCTGTTCAGTAAAGTACTCAGTAAAGTACCTAGGAGGCACTGGCACTGCTCTTGTCCTCCTGTGTGCCTTAAGTGCATTTTCATATTCAGGTTCTTGCACATCCTCTCGGGTGGGTTTTCCTTGTCCTTTGGGACAGTTTTTCTCTCTTCACAAGTCTGAGACAATCTAGAGAGCAGAAATCATTTCTGCCTTTTCCTCTCAATGTCAGCATCCGATTGGCAGGCCATCAACGTGTCTCCGAGGAATAAAAACCCCGGCTGGAGGAACAGTTTTAATGACGTAGCTTTAACGACATTATGTTGTATTGTCCATTAATTTTAATGCCCTGAAATGTTAATAACCCTAAGGGGTCACCACTTTAGATGAAACTATACCAGGAGATTCCTCTAAGGCCAAGAGCATCCAGCTGCTCCCCTGAGAGACTCTACCCCCTACCTCAGGCTGTCCTTGGCGATGAGATGACCCCGGGGCTGATACTCATACTCACTAGACCCTCCAATAGACATGGCCACAGTGGGTATCCTGGGTCATCCCCAGACAGTTCTAAAATGCCAGGACTAGGAAAAGACAGGAGGGTGGCTGAGGACACAACACCCTGTAAAGTTTTCACGGGGGGACCTCAACCTAAAGACATTTTGGTAATATGTACACTTAGGAAAGATGAAAAGAGGTACAAAGATTTTTTTTTTTACAGTAGAGTGTCAGATGATTTATTCTCTGCTTTCCTCTCATATAAAATGTTTGGAAACAGAAAAATATTTTGGCCAAAGTGGCTCATGCCTGTAATCCCAGCGCTTTAGGAGGCCGAGGCGGGCGATCAATTAAGGTCAGGAGTTCGAAACCAACCTAGCCAACATGCCAAAACCATGTCTCTACTAAAAATACAAAAATTAGCTGGACGTGGTGGTGGGCGCCTATAAGCCCAGCTACTTGGGAGGCTGAGGCAGGAGAATCGCTTGAACCCGGGAGTCAGAGGTTGTAGTGAGCTGAGACTGCACCACTGCACTCCAGCCTGGCGACAGGGCGAGACTCTGTCTAAAAAAAAAAAAATATATATATATATATATATAAAAAATATACATTTAAAATTATTACATGTAGATAGTATTGGAAGTCATGGGACTGACTGTAGGTAAAAACAAGAGAAGGCAGGGAAAGTTTTTATATTTATATTTATATATAATTATATACAATTAATATACATAATTATAATATATAAATATATAATATAGGCTGGGCACGGTGGCTCACACCTGTAATCCCAGCAATTTGGGAGGCCAAGGTGAGCAGATCAATGAGGTCGGGAGTTCGAGACTAGCCTGACCAACATAGAGAAACCCCATCTCTACTAAAAATACAAAATTAACCAGGCGTGGTGGTGTGTGCCTGTAATCCCAGCTACTCAGGAGACTGAGGCAGGAAAATCACTTGAACCCTGGAGGTGGAGGTTGCGGTGAGCCCAGATCGCGTCATTGCACTCCAGCCTGGGTGACGAGGGTTAAACTCCGTCTCAAAATAAATAAATAAATAAAATAAAAAATATATATTTATGTCTAAATATATAATTATAATACACAAATGTATATATAAATATACATTTATTATAAATGTATTAATATATAAAATATGTTTATTTCTGAGACAGGGTCTGGCTCTGTCCCCAGGCTGGAGTGCAGTGGCACTATCATAGCTCATTGGAGCCTTGCACAGATGGCTCAAGCGATGCCCCCACCTCAGCCTCCTGAGTGGCTAGGATTGCACGCACACCCCACCATGCGTAGCTAATTTTAAAATTCTTTGTAGAGACAGGGTCTTCCTTTTTTGCCTAAGCTGGTCTTGAACTCCTGGGCTCAAGTGATCTTCCTGCCTCAGCCTTCCAATGTGTTAGACGTGGGTCACTGCATCTGGTCTAATGCATTTTTTAATTTGCGAGTTTATATTATTTAATATTTTTAGGTACTGAATGTGTTGAACAACCAACTTGCAGAATTCCCGAACAATGGACGGTCAGCTCCCATGTCCTGGTTCAAATCGCCCCAGCACACCACGGCTAGAAACCTTTCAGCCAACTTCCACTTACGTCTCCCAGGGCAGGACAATGTCACTTGGCCAATGCCCACTAAGAGGGACTCTGGAAAGGCAAGAAACTATTCTGTTCTCTATAATGGAACGTGACCAGGGAGAAGGCAGCTGGGAGGGATAGCTGGGCCCTCCAACCAGCAGCGTCCACCATCGACCAACTGCCCTAGAGCTACACCGTGCTGGGCATTTGGGGCACTGTTATGAGCAAGAGTTTCCATTTTTCTTCTCAGGGACCTTCATGCCAGTGGCAAGAGACAATTTTTTTTTTTTTTTTTTTGAGACAGAGTTTTGTTCTTGTCACTCAGGCTGGAGTGCAATGGTGTAATCTCGGCTTACTGCAACCTCTGCCTCTTGGATTCAAGCAATTCTCCTGCCTCAGCCTTCCGAGTAGCTGGGATTACAGGATTGCACCACCACGCCTAGCTAATTTTTGTATTTTTAGTAGAGACGGGATTTCACCATGTTGGCCAGGCTGGTCTGGAACTCCTGAGCCACTGTGCCCAGCCAAGAGGGAGATTTTAAATCAATAAGTATAATTGTGATGAATGCCAGAAAGAAGAGTGTGTGATGGGGAGGGGACCTAAGTTATTGTCTCATATTTTAACACTTTCATAGGCAATAACTAAACACTTAGAAGCTTAAAACAACACACACCTTTAAGCCAATTTTGGCAAGATAGGAGTTGAGCACATTTTAGCAGGTCCTCTGCTTGGGATCTCACGCTAAGCAGCTGGGCTGCATGCTCATCTGAGGCTCCACCAGGGCAGAATCCATTTCCAGGTCCACTGAGGTTATTGGCAGAAATCATTTCCTCGGACCCGCTTGGCAAGGGCCCAGCTTTTTGCTTCCTTGCCTACGGGGCCCCTCCAAAGATCCTTTCTCAGCACAGCATCTCCCTCCAGCAGCGCCTGCAGGAGGAACCTCTCTTTCTAGTGTGCGAAGGTGATGCACTGTGACAGTGACATCCCATTGCTTTTGCCAGGCTCTGTGGGTTAGAAGCCAGTCACTGGTTTTGCTCATATCCAAGGTCAGGAAGACTATTCAAGGGCATAGGTCATTGGGGGGTCAGTCACTTTAGGGTGTGGCTGCCACCACTGAACTTGGTGAGACTTTAAGGGTTGGTAGGAGCTGGCCAGGTACAGGGGTGAGGGTGTGTCAGGCAGGGGTGAGGGCATGGAGGGGGATGCAGAGGCCTGCACCCTGGGATGTCCTTTCACTCTCTGAGGTTTTGTTCTCCTGATCCCTGAGTACATCCCAGAACACGGTGGGACCCTAGCAGGGGAGAGGTAGGGAAGCATGTGTTGTTCATCCGGGGACCTTGTTAGGCAAATCAGATTAGGGGCCAGGCTTTCAGTGGTGGGTGCAAGTGTGGGAGTGATGAGTGTGCAGGTGTGTGTGGGAAGAGCGATGGGGATGGGGTCAGCCCCAGCCACCATGAAGACCCTAACTGTGCATCCACCCATCCCAGCAGCCTCCCTGAGTGAGTGCCTTGGGGTGCAGGTACTGTTTTGCACATGGAAGTGAATCAGAGTGGGACACAGCCTTGCCTTAGAGAGGTCACACTTCTTCTTCTTCTTGCTTTTTTTTTTTTTTTTAATTTGCGACAGAGTCTCGCTCTGTTGCCCAGACTGGAGTGCAGTGGTGTGACCTTGGCTCACTGCAACCTCTGCCTCCCAGGTTCAAGCAATTTTCCTGCCTCAGCCTCCTGAGTAGGGTAGCTGGGATGATAGGCATTACCATGCCTGGCTAATTGTTGTATTTTAGTTTCACCATATTGGCCGGGCTGGTCCCAGTCTCCTGGCCTCAAGCGATCTGCCCGCCTCAGCCTCCCAAAGTGCTGTGACTACAGGCGTAAGCCACCACACCGGGCAAGAGGTCACACTTCATGCCGAGTGGGAGGCAGCCACTCAGACAGCACCCCAGCTGGTGCTGGGAGTGAGGGGTGCTCACCGTCCTAGGAAGGCAGAGGGCTGCTGAGAGGTTCGGGGAGGAAGGACTGGAGGAGGATTTGGGATTTTCACCTGAGCAGCTGGGTGGATGAAGGGGCTGTTTACAGAGAATCACAAGAATGTGGACGAGCAGGTTAGGGCACTAATAAAGCACTCTGTTTTGGCCCGCAGAAAATTTGAGATGCTTCCCTGTGTCCTGCTGGGGCTTTGGGAAAGGTCAGGGCTGGGCATCTGACTGGGATGGATGTCTCTGGCAGGCAGCAGAGCATGTGGATGGTTTGTGAAGCCCGGAAGGGCAAGAGATTTCCTGTAGTAGTGCCCACTGCAAATGGAAGGGCATTTGGCCTGAGCCCAGACATATACAAGTTGGGCAGAGAAGGGGGTGGGTCCCTGGGACCCACAGAGGAGCAACTATGGAGGTACAGGAACACCAAGGGTGTGGGGTCACATGATGCAGGAAGCTCAAATAAGATGAGGAAAGAGGTTTTAAAGACGATCAAGGCTGGGGACAGTGGATCATGCCTGTAATCCCAACACTTTGGGAGGCTCAGACGAGAGGATAGCTTGAGGCCAGGAGTTTGAGACCAGCCTGGGCAACATAGGGAGACCCCATTTCTATAAATAAATAAATACCATTGGTACTTGGCATTTCAGGCGGGGAACAGCAAACACATGAAAGCTCTGAGGCAGGAAAGGGAAGTGATTAGTGCTTGCTCCTGGTTCCTTTATCAGACCTTAAAGAGATGCAGAGACATTTCAGGTACTCCTTGGCCGAGCTCCTTCAGGGAAGGCCTAAGTTCGCTTCTACTTCCCATCTATTAATTTTTTTTTTGGAGACAGAGTCTCACTCTGTCGCCCAGGCGGGAGTGCATGCAGTGGCACAATCTCAGCTCACTGCAACCTCCACCTCCCAGGTTCAAATGATTCTCCTGCCTCAGCCTCCCCAGTAGCTGGCACCACAGGTACGCGCCACCACGATCGGCTAAGTTTTTGTATTTTTAGTAGAGACGGGGTTTCATCTTGTTGGCCAGGCTGGTTTCGAACTCCTGGCCTCAAGTGATCCACCTGCCTCGGCCCCACAAAGTGCTGTGATTACAGGCGGGAGTAACTGCGCCCGGCCCTACTTCACTCCTAACGCCCACCATACGTGCTTCCAGATGTTTGCTGAATGACAAGGTGAACGAGTGAATGGGACTACGTGACTTCGGGCAGCAGGCAATCCTATTCCTTGGACCTCAGTTTCCCTTTTTGTAAAGCAAGCCTGTCTCTCGCTCTCTGACCTAAAAGCCTGAATTCTAGGCTTGAGATGAGCGCGTCCTGTAGAGCAGACTCCAAGTGGACGTTGAGCTGGGTCTTCTACGAGGCCAGGATCCGGCCAGCTCTTGGGTCCGGTCCTCCCGCCGGACCCCGCACGCCCAGTCCCCGCCCCGCGCCGCCCCGCCCCACCTCACCTCGCCCCGCCCCACCTCACCTCGCCCCGCCCCACCTCACCTCGCCCCGCCCCACCTCACCTCGCCCCGCCCCACCTCACTTTGCCCCACCTCACCTCCCTTTGTTCCCCCAGGCCCCGCCCTCTCCGTGCAGCTCGCTCCCCATTGGCCGGGGGCCGGGCCCTGGGCGCACGGCTCCGGTGGGGGCGGGGCGGCGGACGCGGCCGTGTGCGCCTGCGCGGTGTGTGTCCCGGCCGCAACCCAGCGCCAGTTGCAGCTCCGTGATGCGAGCCGGATCCCGAGCGGGGAACACGGGCTGAAGCGGCGGCGGCGGCCCCGCCTCAGGGCTCCATTGTTGAGGCTGCGGCGGCTCTGTCGTCTCCTCAACTGCGCTCCAGTCGGCCCAGGCGCCGCGGCTAGGAGCGAGCGCTGCGAGGCGGCAGCCTGAGGTGAGACGGCGCGACCGGCGACCGGGTCTCCGGACCGGGCGGGGGTCTCTGCCCCGGGCGTGGCGGCTCCGAGCTGGGCTCCGTAGGGTCCGGGGTCGGGATCCGGGGTCCTTGCGCCTGGGCTTTGTCTCGGCCTCGGGTGCCACCGGGGGCTTCGCGCCTGCTGCGACACCGCGTGGGCCCGCGCGGGGGTCCCGGTCGCCCTGCGGTTGGGGGCCGGTCCCCACTGCTCCCCGGCTCCCCGCGTCTGCCGCGGAGGGGACTGCATGGACCCGGGCGCTGGCTTCTGCCCGGTCCCCCCGCGGCGTGGCTGGTCCCCGTGTGCGGCAGAGGGGGCCCTGCGAGGACCCACTCATGGGGCGGGGTCCGGGTCACCGCGAGTGGGAGACTCCGCCGCCCTCCCCGCCCTCCCTCGCAGCGATACTGCTCCCCTAGACTCACCGAGGGGACTGCGCGGACCCTCGGAGGAGGGGGTCCGTGACTCTGGGTGGGGGCTCTTTCCCGGCACCGCATGACGGCTTCCTGAGTGTTTTGTCACCTGTAGGTCGCTGCGTGGACTCGCTCGCGTGGGTCCTGGCCGCCCTGCTAGTGGGGCTGTGCGCCGCCCCGTGGCTCGTCTGGGTCGACCCTGCCTGGGACGCGCGTGTAGTGGGGGTCCGTGCACGGGGGGCGCGGTTGGTGGGGGCGCACTGCCCCCGCCCAGTGATTTATCCTCTCTCTTGCCCGGCGGGAGGAAGCGAGAGGCGCGGCCCGGAGCTGTCGCACAGCGGCTGCACCTACCTCTGCCCTGTCCGGCGGGTCCCGGGGGGCGAGGGGCTGTCACCGCTCGTCCCACCGCCGCGCTTCCAGCTCTGGCCCCGGGCTGGACTCTGATTGGAGGGAGCAGGGCCCTTCTGCCCGGCGCTTCTTGATTTCTTTGGTTAGCAATGGGAAGAAAAAAAAATCTGGAAAGCCAGATTGAACTTGGTAGCTCTCAGCGCCTGGAGAGTGGAAGAAACTCTCCCAAGAATTTGGCGGGCTGGAAAATGCGTTTCAAGCAGGAGCATCCGCACCCACGGAATGAGGCAGTTACAGTTAGAGGTCAGATTTATGAAAGGGGAGAGCGAGGGTGAGGTCCGTGGGTGGGGAGACTCCGATCTCAGCTTGATGGGAAGACCTGATGCTGCCCCTCAGACGCTGTATTTCTCAGCCACCAAAGAAAGTGGAATCACTCCTTAGTGAATGCTTTCATCAAACCTTTGAAAAACCTGTAATGTCCCAGGAAGCAAAATCGAACTGGACAGTTTCCCCCTTTTAAGAGTGTTAAACGTCCCGGAGACAAACAGCAGAAGGCTCAAGGAGTCCAAATACTCAACCTGAAGTTCTTTCTGAACAAGAGATGGTGTATAAGTAACAGGCATACAAGACAAAACTGAACTAATCACCGCAGCTGTGGCTCCTAGCCCTGTAGCGTGTCATGCAGGCCCTTTTGCCTTCTCTGCCCTCCCCTGCCCCAGACCCCAACGCTACCGCGCACCTGGTCATCAGCTCCTGCCGACCCATTGCTATGAACTCTGTTTCGGTGGCTCCCTTCTCTCTGAAGTTTTTGCTTGTTCTGAAGTCCTGGTCTTTAAGAGCTTATGATCTGCACGGACAGATTGGCTTTGGGCAGTACATAGTTAACTGTAGCACAGCTTGAAAAATGCTCTGATAGAGATGGGCAGGCAGTTTGTACATGCGGGTAAATGCGAGGTCCTTTTTCAATACCATGAATCCAAGTATTCATGCTATTTTAAATCTGCAATTCTTTGACTCTCCAGAGGGCTTTTAATTTTTTTTTCTATTACTTCCTAGTGTTGCATTGTTTAGAGTACTTGATTAAAACTTACCAGGTCTGCCGGGCGCGGTGGGTCAGGCCTGTAATCCCAGGACTTTGGGAGGTCTAGGCAGGTGGATCATTTGAGGTCAGGAGCTCGAGACCAACCTGGCCAACATGGTGAAACCCTGTCTCTACTAAAAATACAAAAATTAGTTGGGCGTGGTGGTGGGCGCCTGTAATCGCAGCTACTCAGGAGGCTGAGGCAGGAAATAGCTTGAACCCAGGAGGCGGAGGTTGCAGTGAGTCGAAATGGCTCCACTGCACTCCAGCCTGGGCCATAGAGTGAGACTTCGTCTCAAAACAAAAACAAAAACAATGTACTGGGTCTACCTCCAGCTCTGGAATTTTCCTGGAAGGCCTTCTTTCCTGGGCTTCATTTTTCTCACTTTTGAGGATGGTAAACTACATAATTTCCAAGAATCTTTGCCCTACACCTTTAATTCTTTCAAGCAAATATAGCAGAGAAAAATTATCTTCCTGGCAATGGTGTAAATAATGGAGGCTTTTGAAAATGTGGATTCTAAAGTGGAAGTTCTTTTTCTTCTTCCCCTTTTTTTCCTTTTAAACGAGTTTAGTTACATGAGTATATACTTTATCTTGGAGTTAAGGACAAGTATCTATGATGAAAGCTTAAGCAGCTTTTTGGCAATATCTTGCATATTCTTCACAATTGTGTTTTATGTGCAGCATCTTCACTATATCCAGTTGGTTTGTTTTTTTCTCATTAATGGAGTTGTTGAGCTCAGAACTTTTCAGGAGCATTTTGTTGATCTTTTAAGTGTCATGTGAAATATGTTCCAATTTAACATTTTATTTTGTTGAGTAAAATGGGAGTAAATGGAAATTTGAGAGTGCCTTGAGTAGATGTGCTTGGCTTTGTGTAATGGTTTGAAGCATAGTTTAAAATTACCACTTGTGGCCGAGTGTGGTGGCTCACACCTGTAATCCCAACACTTTGGGAGGGCAAGGCAGGCAGATCACGAGGTTAGAAGATGGAGACCATCCTGGCTAACACGGTGAGACCCCGTCTCCACTAAAAATACAAAAAATTAGCTGAGTGTGGTGGCACACGCCTGTAGTCCCAGCTACTTGGGAGGCTGAGGCAGGAGAATCACTTGAACTTGGGAGGTAGAGGTTGCAGTGAGCCGATATTGCACCACTGCACTCCAGCCTGGGCGACAGAGTGAGACTTCATCTCAAAAAAAAAAAAAAAATACTACTTGTAAAAAATTGCATCACATGTTGAATGACCTATAAAGGAGCTACAATTCTAAGGAATATGGTAATTAATTCTTTAAAATAGTAAGGCCGGGTGCTGTGGTTTACACCTGTAATGCCAGCACTTTGGGAGGCTGAGGTGCGAGAATCACTTGAGCCCAAGATTAGAGGCTGCAGTGAGCTGTAATCATGCCACTGCACTCCAGTCTGTGTGATGGAGTGAAACCCTTTCTCTAAAGGGTTTTATTTTATTTATTTATTTTTGAGACAGAGTTTTGCTTCGTTGCCCAGGCTGGAGTGCAGTGGTGGGATCTCAGCTCACTGCAAGCTCCTCTTCCTAGGTTCACACCATTCTCCTGCCTCAACCTCCCAAGCAGCTGGGACTACAGGCGCCTGCCACCACGCCCGGCTAATTTTTGTATTTTTAGTAGAAACAGGATTTCACTGTGCTAGCCAGGATGGTCTCCATCTCTTGACTTCGTGATCCGCCTGCTTTGGCCCTCCAGAGTGCTGGGATTACAGGCGTGAGCCAGTGCGCCTGGCCGACAGAGGATGTATTTCTGAGCTCTACATTTCAGAGTTCTTTTCTCTAGCCCTGGCCAGGGTCCCAAACAGGGAACTTAATTCACTCTATCACTGAAGTATACTGTTGCTTTGATGCCATTGGTATGTTGTCCTAGAGATTTGCTGTGGCTGCTAGGAGTGTTTCAGAGTTAAGAACTGATGCGACTTGTCTTTTGTCAGTTTTTGAGTCTGTAAACCATCTTACTTCCTTTAGTATTATCTCCTTGCAACTGGAAGGTCAGAGATGAAGTTTTCTTAGATTATAAGTTCAGTCTTTGCTATCTACCTTCCTCTGTCTCCCATGTCACCTGCTGTTTTTTTTCTCCCTGTTTTTCTTTTTAATGTTTTTATTGGATAGGTGTCTATTATTGCAGGCTACCTCAAAACATTTTGGATATTGACAGGATATAAGTATGAATAATATGTAAAAGATAACTTACTCTAGTTCTTTTGAGCAGAGGATTTGGTTTCGATATGTGGCCCTATTAAAGCTTTTGTTAAGTCCAAGTACTTTCTGAACTTCAGTTCCCTTACCTGTAAAATGGAGTTAGTTGTTAGTAATACCTGTTCTGCCTAACTCAGGAGATTGTTTTGAAGATCAAATGAAATCATGAATGTAATGGAATTTTGTAAATTTTAAATGAAATATTGTATTACCTAAGATTAAAAACAAAAAACAAAAAAACGCCATATTAATAATGGAATGAATTTGGGTTTTCCTTTGAAATCCCAAGTGTTTAATATACAGAGAAGTTTTAATGTGTCTGTTGGGGAGCTTCATTAGGATTGTTTTCTATCTTTAATTGGCCAGTATTGTTTTATATTTTAGCATTTTGGGGGAACATCAAAATTTGTGTTTTAGTTATCATTAATATTTTACAAAGTTATTGAATGTGCATGATTTAGTCTTTAACAATCTCTTCAATTATTTACATTCCCATGTAAAAGAAGTAATGAACATCCATGTAAATAACATTCCCATGCTTTAATGAAGCATAATTTCTTGACATTGCAGTTTCTAAGTGCCCTGTCTTGAGGTTGGGAAAGCTAAAGGGCAGTCAGAGGTCAAGGTCAGCAAAGCATCACCTTTGACATTTGAAATCCAGCAGCAGGTATCACAGTGAACCCCATTCCAGCATCCAGGAAGTTTATCTGCCCTGCCTGTCCTCCAGCCACCTCAGAATCTGTGTCTGCGGTGTTGGTCCTGCTTTCCTCTCTCTCCTCTGCCTTTTCTTTCTCTTCACCAACTTCTACCGAGTGCCTCTGATGTCCCAGACAGTGGCAGTGGGAGTACAAAGGCTAATAAACCCGGCCCTGGTCCTCAAAGAATTTATGTTTTCTGTGCAGATATTAAGTTACACTGTCATACATAGTGTTGACAAACATTGATACAGATTTCCTGTGAAGTGCAGAAGCACCATCCTAGAAGCAGAGATGCAGAGGCAGCACTGGTGACTCACACATGAAGAGCTGGAGTTCTTGGTCTAGTGGGATAAACCGACCTGGACATCATTTCAGTGCAGTGGAGTGAGTGCTGGGATGGGCTCCCGGGGCATCTGGAACAGGGTTTGTCTGGTGTTTAGTCTCCTGCCTGGTACTTAGAGTTTATCAGTAAGATGAGCATTGGGAGGTTTCTAAGTGAAAGGAAAGGCAATCGCTTACCTGAAACCTAAAATCTGTAGGTGTTCTGGGCCGTTTATAATTCACTGAATCTGTTTTGTCTGAACAAGTCTATCGTCTATTGTTTTGGATGGAGTGTGGCCAGCCCTGCCTTGCGATGTAAGGAAATCAGGAAACGCTTGTCAGGTGTCAACACCGTGCCAGACACTCTTCTACGGGTTTCCATGTAAATCACTGTATTCATTTCTGTTGCTGCTTTACCACATTTCCACAAATTTAGTGGCTTAAACCAATTGAAATTGTATCATCTCACAGTTCTGTGGGGCAGAAGTCTGACGTGGGTGTCACTGGGCAAAAATCACCACGTGGGCTGGGCTGCATTCCTCACTGGAGAACTGTTTCCAAGCACTTTTGGCCAAATATAATTCCTTGTGGTTGCAGGACTGAGGTGTCTGTTCCCTTGCTGGCTATCTGTTTGGGGCTGCTCTCAGCTCCTGAGGCCTCTATCTGGTCTTTGCACGTGGTCCCATCAGCTCAGGACTAGCTAGGCCAGGGACCTGGTCAGGTTCTCCAGTTCCCCTGTGTGCATTTCTCTTCTTCCACTCGGAGAAAGTTCTGTGCCCTATTTAAAAAAATTTTTTTGAGATGGAGTCTCGCACTGTTGCCCAGGCTGGAGTGCAGTGGCGTGATCTCAGCTCACTGCAACCCCTACCTCCCAGGTTCAAGTGATTCTCCTGCTTCAGCCTCCTGAGTAGCTGGGACTACAGGTGCCCGCCAGGACGCCCGACTAATTTTTGTATTTTTAGTAGAGATGGGGTTTCACCATTTTAGCCAGGATGGTCTCCATCTCTTGATCTCGTGATCCACCCGCCTTAATCTCCCAAAGTGCGGAGATTACAGGTGTGATTGCCGGTGACAAAATGAGATTGATGCATTGAGTAACTTGCTCAAGGTCACATAATAAGTGGAATTCAAGCTCTGACTCTGAAGCCTGTGCTTTTAACCAGCATGCTGCTTATGCGGCCTCTTTATTTGTTAGGATTTTTGGTGTCTTTAGGGCCTGACACCAAGTTGATCACTGTGGCCTAGAGCTATCATAACGGAGCTTTTAGTGGCCCTGCTGAGAACAGAGCCAGCACTTCCGGATTGGCAGGGCAGGGGCTGTTCCTGCTGGGAGCTGCAGGCCACTCCCTGTGGCCCTTGGGTGATCTTCCTCATCCACTCCCTCCCTCATTCAGTAGTTCCTGAGTGCTACCTCTGTGTGGAGGAGAGGGAGGCAGCCTTCCAGCCCAGGTAGGGCCTGCAGGTACACACAGGGAGAGGCAGCTGTGCACTGAGCTGGCTGTAGGCTGGGACAGTGTGGCTCCAGAGGTGGCGATAGAATGCTCTGGGACTGCAGAGGGAACACGTGCTTGTGAAAGGGAGGAAGGGGCAGGCATCGCAGAGGAGGTGTACTTGAGTTGGACTTTGAGGGAGGAGTTGGATTTCCACAGTGGAACTGAGCAGCTGAGGCTTTCTCAGCAGCTGAAGATGACAGCCAGCCAGCCTCAGATGCTCAGCTTTTCCTGAATTCTCTTTTTTAGGTCAGTGCAGTAAGTTTTCAACAGAGATAAAGCAGTCACCTCCTTGTCATTCATGTTCTGCAAATCCTGTGTGTAGTTTTCGATGCTTAGCAGATGGGGGCAGCCTGGGCCATAAGAGAAGAGCTTGTGTGTCCACCTGTTTGGACATCAGTCAGGTGTGGCACAGGGCAGTGATCACTGCCTGCCCCTGAGGAACTCAGTTGTACTTTTATGTGGAGAGGACAAAGAGAGCTGTTGTACAGGGGGCAGGAGACATTTCACCTGCAAAGCAAGGCACAAAATACGTAGTCTGTGCCCTGCATGAGAAACCTAGCAGAACTGTGTGCTGATTCCCACCCCTGCCTCCCCTCCTGAGAGCGAACCGTCCCTTGTACCACGGTGGAAGGCATTTCTGAAGCCTCTGCAATCGGAGTGATCTGTTACTTGCCCACTGAGCCTTAGGGGCAGCAACCAGGTGGTGCCCTTGGCCAGACCTGGTAGGGCATGTTGGTTCTGCCACTGATTGTGAATTACAGAACCTTGGAGAAGTCATTGTCTTTGTCTGTGCCTCTCAAGTAAGATGGTGAACACTGTGGCCATTGCAGAAAAGCAGATAGGTGGAGCGAGTATGAAGTGCTTTGTATGTGTGTGTCATACGGTGAATGAAATGGCACTGATTGACATTATTGATAGTAATAACAGGTTTAATTCAGGAATAAAACTGGTAAAGTAGACCAGGTGCGGTGACTCAATGCCTGTAATCCCAGCACTTTGGGAGGCCAAGGCGGGCGGATCACGAGGTCAGGAGTTTGAGACCAGCCTGGCCAATATGGTGAAACCCCATCTTTACTAAAAATACAAAAATTAGCTGGGTGTGGTGGCACGCCTGTAGTCCCAGCTACTTGGAAGGCTGAAGCAGAAGAATCGTTTGAACCCAGGAGGCGGAGGTTGCAGTGAGCCGAGATGGTGTCACTGCACTCCGGCCTGGGCGACAGAGTGAAACTCCGTCTCAAAGAAAAAAAAAAACCTGGCAAAGTATTTTACCCAGCCTGGGTACGTGTGGTAGAGCCGAATGAAAGCTTAGAAAAAGATGACTTGAGAACTAGCCCAGCAGAGGAGTCAGGCGGGATGTGTTGTTACTGAGTGAGTGAAATTTGCACCTGCTTTCTCCCAGGCCTCGCTGAGTTGTGTGCAACAGAGAGCTCAGGTGTTGGGGGCAGTGGACCGGTTGAAGAATGCATTGCTATTATGTGAGGAACATTGGGCTTTGAAAAAGCAGAACTGGATCCACGTTCTTGCCTGGTAACTCTAACTATCATCTAGTTTGTAAAGGGGAATGCAGTTCACTGAAAAATTCTCGTGACAGTGGGGAAAGGATTGGGGCGTCTGCACTGCTGTGTGTAATATGGGTCATATGAAAGAGCATTTAGGCTGGAGGGAGACTTTTCATCTCTCTAACTTTACTTTCACAGAACAATTCCATCATGATTTGAAGATTTTTGAGTCAAAACTACAATGTTCTGCTATGTGTTTCGGGGCAAATTTATACATACAATTGGCTTAAATATTTCAGATGATACAAGAATAAATGTGTGGGGTAAAAAGCTGAAATTTGCATTCCCCCTTCTCTAGAAGTAACCATTGTGAATAGTTAAGTCTGTATTCCAGCTATTTTGTATATTATAAATACACTGTGAATGTATGAGTGTATATATACACATATGTTACACAAACACATTTTTAGAGATGGAATATTGCTGTGTTGCCCATGCTAGTCTCAAACTCCTGGGCTCAAGTGACCCTCTCGCCTCAGCCTCCCAAAGTTTTGGAATTACAGGCGTGAGCCACCGCGCCTGGCCTGCATGAGTATATTTACTAATTGCTAAGTTACTCTGTTCAATACGTGTCTATTGAACTCCCCCATGTGCCAAGCATTGTTCTGAATACCTTATATGCACGAATTCACTTAATTTTGAGAGCAGCTCTATTATTGTGGCCCTTTTACAGTGAGGAACCGGAACCACAGAGAGGCTGGGGATGTTGTCTAACATCACACAGCCAGCGCTGTTGGAATTGAGGTTGGAACCCAGACAGCTAGCTTCAGATCTCTTAGCTGTTATCATAGATGGCACACCCAAACCTTAGGGCCGCCTCCCAAGCCTTGCCTGAGCTCTGCCTGAGCTCTGCGAGAGCCATGTATGTGAGGTTTCTTTCCTCTTTAAGAACACAAGTCTTGGAATTGTCCCAGACCCTGGTAGGACCTCTTGAGGACCAAAAACAGGGATTCTTCAAGCCTGCCCCAAGGCCAGATCTCTGATGTAGCTACTTGGAAGGTAGATGTGGAAGAGAGTAATTTTGCCAGAACAAAAATTACTGGGCTGGGCTGACTCGGCCAGACGCGGTGGCTCATGCCTGTAATCCCAGCACTTTGGGAGGCCGAGGCAGGTGGATCACCTGTGGTCGGGAGTTCGAGAGCAGCCTGGCCAACAAGTTGAAACTCCGTCTCTACTAAAAATATAAAATTAGCTGGGTGTGGTGGCGGGTGCCTGTAATCCCAGGTACTTGGGAGGCCAAGGCAGGAGAATTGCTTGAACCCGGGAGGCAGAGGTGGCAGTGAGCTAAGATTACGCCACTGCACTCCAGCTTGGGTGACGGAGTGAGACTCCATCTCAAAAAAAAAAAAAAAGAAGGAAGGGGAAGGGGAATGGCTGGGCTGACTCATCCTAGGGAAGAGGCCCTACAGCAGCCGTAGGACCTTGGCCACTTGGGTGGAAAAGAAGGAAGGAAGAGCTTCACCCATGGCGGTGACCTGGACTGCAGAAACCACACTAAACAGTCCACATTCTGGAGCCTGGCCACCCCATTTGCTTCTCTTCTCCTTGGATAGAGGGTGTGGGGAGCTTTCTACCCTGGAGGCTGAGCAGCACAGCTTCTAACCAGGGTAGGCGTTTGTCTGTCCCTGGGAATACAGACAACATTCTCATAACCAGCCCAAATACTCCTGAACAGCTTTTTGTAGGGTGGGGCGGGGCAGAGGGTCATTTTGACTCATAGGTACCTTTTCCACTTTCACTGCTGATAACTGTGTTACAGATTAAAGTTTTGTTTTTGATACTGAAGAGGGCTTAAGAGAGTGAGCTATTATGGCACATCTAAGTCTGCTAAAATAGAACCGCGGGGTAGTGTGGGAAAATCTCTTCTAAATTATGGATCATATATGGTGAACGTTAGAAGCCATGTGTACGTAAGTTGAAAAATCAAAACATGTCTTGTATTTGGGCGACCCCGGTAAGTCTGGGTACCACTCAGGATGCTGAGATGTAGGGATCAACAGGCTTTTTCTGGACGTCTTGGGCTTCTCCCTTGGGGTAAAGTGGGGCAGCAGTAGAAGCGCACAGCTGTTGGGCCCCTAATATTTGTCAGCTGTTTTACATATGGGATTCCATTTAATGCAATCTTGGAGGTAAAATTATTTTATTGAAGATGAAGATAGAGGCTTAGAGAAGTTAAGAAGATTATTCAAGGTCACGTCATTTTTTTTTTTTTTTTGAGAGAGTTTTGCTCTTCTTGCCCAGGCTGGAGTGCAATGGTGCGATCTTGGCTCACCACAACCTCTGCTTCCCAGGTTCAAGTGATTCTCCTGCCTCAGCCTCCCGAGTAGCTGGGATGACAGGCATACGCCACCACGCCAGGCTGATTTTGTATTTTTAGTAGGAACGGAGTTTTTCCATGTTGATTAGGCTGGTCTTGAACTTCCAACCTCGAGTGATCCGCCTGACTCAGCCTCCCAAAGTGCTGGGATTACAGGTGTGAGTCACTACGCCTGGCCAAGGCCACGTAATCTCTTAAATGGAAAGATAAAGTACTTGATGAACTCAGAAGTTTGACTTCAAGGCCCTTGATCTTTCCATAACACGTGGTTCCTTCCCTGGTTGGTCGGAGTGACTGAAGGACTCAAGGAAGCTGTGTTTTGTGGAAAGAGAATGTGAGGGGTGTATGGTCTTTCCAGGCTTGGAATCTGCCATGCTGGGCTTCTGAATTGTGTAGCTTGGCCATATAGAGAGAAGCCCCTCATTTAAGACTTATTCTTTGGGGGAAATAAAGGAAGGCCGCCCACATGAGACAGGCAGAGGCGACTTTCTCGGAGCTGCTGTGGCAAGGGAGTCGGCACCGTCACTTGCATGTGGGAGAGACTGACATGCAAATGAGTGGCAGATGAGGAGCGGGGAAGCTTCAGGATGGAAAAGAACGGCTCCCAGTGGAGGCTGTTGTGGGGGCTGGACGTGGCTGTGCAGAAGCGGGGTGTCCTATGTGATTGGTTAGGGGCGTATTTGGCTTTCTCTGAATGATCCTAACTGGGAAACGGGGGCCAAAATCAGGATGGCTGTTAGTTTTGAGTCAAATCCTGGCCACGTGGGGCAGAGTTGTGGTTTGGTTTCTGGGTTGTGGAGAGAGAGCAGTCTGGCTTCCTGTCTGATGTGCTAGCCTGGCTGGCCTCCTGGCTGTTGACTGTAGATAGGGGATTGGTTTCCTGGGTGGGCAGCTGCAGGTTGTGGTCTGAGTTCTGTCTTTATACATATGATCAGGCATGGTCTGTTTGTATATTCAGTCTCTCATTTTTCTTGTCATTAAAAATATCAAATGACAAATTGGATACATTGGGAACTTTTTAGATGTCTGTGTCCCCTGGAGGAAGTTTTCACGTTCACATTTAATCAGAATGAATATAAACAATTGGGCCATTTATCTTGAAGATTTAAAACAGGAAATCTTCAACAATACTACCTCGGCGCCATTGCCTCTCTGTCCATCCTTAGGGAATGTGTTTTTATGCACCGCCGGCTCATCGTCCACCAGTTTGTGGTTGATCCGGTTCTCTATACGTCTTGTCTTGTGTGCATCTCATTGTTTGCTAGTGTTAGCTTTCCCCCTCGTCAGTGTAGTTTATTTGTGTAGCCTCTGTTGGTAGGAAGTTATTTGTGGAATTTGTGAATGGAAGGGACCTTGGAGATCTGCTACGTCAGCCCCGTGATTTTAGAGATAAATGGAAACACAGGGAAATGTTCCAGCTTTTTTGGTGGCAAAACCAGGAATAGAAAGCAGTGTTCTTTGTGCCACAATGTCATTGAAAGACAGCTCAATGTGGGCCTAAAATGCAGAGTAACTAACTTTCATTTATCTCTGCTTCTGACTCTTGTTATCAGACATTTTAAATTGACCTTAATGTGTTAGCAGAAATATGAAAAGTCCTGACTTGTTTACATATAAGGTACTTCTTCGCCTACTCATTTGGTTGTTTTTTCAACAGGATTGAAAAGACATTGTTATAAACTGAATGTGCATGTCTCCCCCAGATTCTTGTACTGGAGCCCTAACTGCCAGTGTGATGGTTTTAGGGGGTAGGACCTTTGGGAGGTGATTAGGGTTAGATGAGGTCATGAGAGTGCCCTTAGAAGAAGAGAAACCAGGCCAGATGTGGTGGCTCACACCTGTAATCCCAACACTTTGGGAGGCCGAGGTGGGCAGATCACGAGGTCAGGAGATTGAGACCAGCCTGAAACCGTGTTTCTACTAAAAATACAAAAACTAGTTCGGTGTGGTGGCATGTGCCTGTAATCCCAGCTACTCGGGAGGCTGAGGCAGGAGAGTTGCTTGAACCAGGGGGTCGGAGGTTGCAGTGAGCTGAGATTGTGCCACTGCACTCCAGCCTGGTGACAGAGCGAGACTCTGTCTCAAAAAAAAAGATGAGGAGAAAGCAGAGAGCTCCCACTGCCCTGGTGTGAGGAAACAAGAAGAAAGGTGGCTGTCTGCAAGCCAGGAAGAAGTCCCTGTCCCAGAACTGAGTTGGCCAACACCTTGATCTTGGACAAATAAAGTAATGTTTAAACCACACAGCCTATGGTGTTTTTTATGGTATTTGCCTATGGTATTATGGCCATCTGATTTGACTGATGCAGAGATGGTTCCAGAATAATGTAGTCTGTATTTAAGTTGGTGATGCCATGAAAATAAATGTGGTAGTTTGTTCCTTTATATAAAGATAGCGCTGTGAGCCCAGAGCTTTTGCTCATGTCTTAGTTGAGTCTTCTCTTCTTATAATAGCTTCCTAATTTCTCTTTTCCCTCTCTAATTTATATTATATATCTGGATTAAATCATATATGGTATGATTTTATACTTTATACAAACTTTTAGTGATTTTATTTCATTTTATTTGATTTTTGAGACATGCCCTTGCTCTGTTGCTCAGGCTGGAATGCAGGCGCCATCACAGCTCACTGTAACCCTAAATTCCTGGGCTCAGGTGATCCTCCTGCCTCAGCCTCCTGAGTAGCTGGGACTACAGGTTTGCTATCCTGCCTAGCTAATTTTTAAATTTTTTGTAAGGACAGAGTCTTGCTGTGTTGTCCAGAGTGGTTTTAAACTCCTGGCCTCAAGCAGTCCTCTCGCCTCAGCCTCTCAAAGCACTGGATTACAGGCATGAGCTGCCGCACCTGGCCCAGTGATTTTTTGTTGTTAAGATCGAGGATGGGTTCCCTGGCTTGGCATTCAAGGCTTATGATCTGGGCGTGATATGCAAGTTTGGGTTTCAGTGTTTCCATTCCCACCATCAGCCTTGCACTCCAGCTTGTTGCCTAAGTCCTGTTCTGAAGCCCAGCCTGAGAACTGCACTTAGAATTTATACCTTCTCATCTCTTCATCTTCTTCACCTGTGTTGTTATCTCCATCTGGGACATCGTCTTCGCCTCTGTTCTTATGTCCATCTGGGACATCGTCTTCGCCTCTGTTCTTATCTCCATCTGGGACATCGTCTTCGCCTATGTTCTTATCTCCATCTGGGACATCATCTCCACACTTCTGCCTCTTTAAATCTTCTCCATCCTTCAAGACTTGAAATACTCACTTCCTTTACATGATCCCCGCTCTGATATCCAAGCTAGAATTAATCTTTCTTCCTTTGAACTCTGATAGTGCTTAATGTTTTTCATCCTTTAATTATACAGCAGTCCTGTGTGTTAGATATTATTATTCCCCCAGTTTTTCATAGTTACTTTGAAAATATTTACTGTAGTCATATAGTTTGAATATGTAATATGAGCGGCATTCAAAAGGTCCTGGAGAGTGAAAGGAAGTCCTACTCCCATCACCGCCCTGTGACCACTGTTGCCAGTTTGTGTTTGTTTGTTTGTCTTTCCAAGACAGAGTCTTGCTCTGTCACCAGGCTGGCGTGATCTCAGCTCACTGCAACCTCCACCTCCCGGGTTCAAGCGATTCTCCTGCCTCAACCTCCTGAGTAGCTGGGACTACAGGTGTGCACCACCACACCCAGATAATTTTTGTATTTTTAGTAGAGACGGGGTTTCATCATGTTGGTCAGGATGGTCTGGATATCTTGGCTTCGTGATCCACCTGCCTCAGCCTCTCAGTGCTGGGATTACACACATGAGCCACTGTGCCCAGCCTATATGTCTTCTTTTTAAAAACATAGATGTTGGCATAAGATAAACATTGTTCTCCACCAGTTCCCCACTGGTAAGTATTTAGGTTGTTCCCAACCGTTTGGATTAATCAATGCTGAGTTGTACGTAATTCTTGCGTATTTGCGTGAATATGTTCATAGGATGCATTGCTAGAAATGGAATTGTGGGATCCAGGGTTCTGCGCATTTTAAATGTTGATGGGTGTTGCTGGATTCCCTTCCCTTAGGGCCATACTGTTATCTCACTGTCAACGTGTAAGGGCACCTATTTCTATTTCCTTGCCAACAGTTTCTTCTCAGCTGTTTTGTTTAACATCACACACACACAAAAATAGCCCCCTTGTTCCAAAAACACGGACATTTTACATTTCTACTTAAAGTGTGCACACACTGACTGAAACTCTGTGTTGCAGTGATGTGTGCTGCTAGGAGATTGTGGCTCTGTTTCGAATTTGCTAGCCAGGCTATGACTTTCCAGTCAGGTATTTTTTGTTTTGTTCATGTTGTTGCTGCTGTTAGGCCGGGGTAACTTGTGTGAATTTCCCTCCACTGCCCAGCCAGATTTCCTTTCCGGTGGACGGGCTTAGTGTCTCATCCGGCAGCCCTGTTTCCTAGTGACCTGGGCCGAGTGTCTCATCCAGCAGCCCTGTTTCCTAGTGACCTGGGCCGAGTGTCTCATCCGGCAGCCCTGTTTCCTGGTGATCTGGGCCGAATGTCTCATCTGGCAGCCCTGTTTCCTAGTGATCTGGGCCCCATGTCTCATTCGGCAGCCCTGTTTTCTAGTGATCTGGGCCCCATGTCTCATCCGGCAGCCCTGTTTCCTGGTGATCTGGGCCGAGTGTCTCATCTGGCAGCCCTGTTTCCTGGTGATCTGGGCCGAGTGTCTCATTCGGCAGCCCTGTGTCCTGGTGATCTGGGCCTAGTGTCTCATTCGGCAGCCTGTTTCCTGGTGATCTGGGCCAAGCGGCTCCATGAGAAGTTGCACCCATCTTCTCCAGTAGTTCATCTTTTCACAGCAAGCAAAACATTTTCACCACGTTTCTAGGGGGACAGGCACTAGCTCTTCTCTGGGCATCAGGAGACCTGGCTTTGTTCTGGTTCAAGCAACAGCTGGTGAGTTACCAAAGACAAGTCGCATCTGGCCCCTGGTCCTTTGCTTTATAAGTAGAATCACCGTCCGGGTGGGCATCACTGCCCTGGTCTCTGTGGTGCTGAGTGTTATGGGGATGATGGCTAAGTGTCAGGGTGCATTTCCACCACTAGGGGATTACAGGACAGCCAAAGACACAGGAGGAAAGCTAACAGCCTCGGGCAGGTACACAGAACCAGAGGAGTTTGGAAGGGTGGTTCCAAGCTCCTTGGTGTGATTGATGTGATCACAATAAACATTTTATCTCTAAGTCTTGGGCCATTGGACCAAGAGAAGAGAGAGCTGGTGTTGAGTTGTAGTGAGAGGTGCGTGGTTCGTGTGCCTGCTGAGCCTGGCTTGAACTCAATTCCATTGAGTCCCATTCCATTTTACCTTCTGTTTCCACTTTTTTCATGTTCCTGCTTTTTTCTCCAGAAAAAAATGCAATAAATTCCTTTCAAAAACTTTACAAAAGCCATAGATGCTTATTGAAAATAGTTCAAATGCTATGGAAGACAGAAAGAAAGTGAATATTTTTCTGTTGTGTGTTTGGATGAATGTGTCTTTGGGGTAGTCACTATTAACACTGGGTGTATTTCCTTCTAGATCTTTTCCAGTGTACCTACAAATATATATGTACACTTTGTAAAAAACAAAATAGTGCCTGATAAACATTGAGTCCCCCCACTCCCACTCCGCAGTCTACGTGGACATCCTTTCATGGTGATACAATGAGACCTGATCGACTTCTTTTGTTCGCTGGAGTGCTAGGTAATAATAGCTACAGATAACTCACCTTCAGTGGGCATTTACCACGTGACAGGGTCTGTGCTCCAGGCAGGCTACATGAAGTGGGTCTTAAGGGTTTTTACAACAATGCTATGGGTGAACACAGTAATTGTTAACATTGTGCAAATGATAGAATTGCAGTAGAGAGAAGCAAAGCTGCTTGCTCAAACTCATGGCACGATTCCCAAGAGAGAGAACACTTTTAAAACAATTATTGTTATAGTCAGGTGATTTATGATCATTTCAAGAAATAGTGCATTCGGTGAATACATTTCAGGGTCTGGTACAGTCTGGGAGCTGTTCCTGAAAATGCACTGGACTAGAGGTAAAGGGAGCGGTCCATTGGCCCTGGGCCCCTAGTGAAAGGAGGGAGGTCCCGGGGAGAGGGGGCATGGAGAGGAGGTGTCTGAACAAACCTTGCAACATCCATTTCTGCTGAGTCTGGTCCGAGGTCTGGTTCTTGACATGTACACTTTTCAGAGATACTTGGTTTTGATTTTTGTCATGGCTCACCTGAGCAGCCATGGTTTCAAACTGCCTGGAGATGTGGTCTGGCAGGCCAGTGCTGTGCCCATCCTTCCCGCTCCTGTAGGAGGGGCGTCATCCTGGACTAGAGGGCTTCACCTGTAATCAACTGTCTCATAATAAGTGGTTTTGATGCTGGTTTCGCTAGGTCAGGAAATTTCCCATTTGGAAGGAAAACTGATACTTGTTTTTGGGTTTTGCTGAGGAGCCACAGGGTTTAGAGCAGGGACTGGAAGTCTGTTGAGACACCCGTGAGTGCACTCAAACATCTTCCATGAAACGTGGAAATAAAGACAGTGTTCCAGAGAGGTCCCTGGCTTTGGGATATAAATATTTCTGTAACAGAACGGCACTGGATGTCTGCTGTGTTTTTCTCTCTGCTATTTTGGCAAGTTTTATTTGGGTGTGTGTCTCCTGTACAGAAGGTATGACATCAGTTTTTGCCACCAAGTATTTACAGTCGTTGGTGCCTCCTATGTGGGTCACTTTTGTGCCGTGGTTTCTTTGGGGAAATTGTAGGTCTCCTACCCAAAGCACATTGCCCATTTCAAGGTGCTCCTGGTTTCTGAACACCTGTGGCAGTGCCTTCCATGTGGGTGAAGCCAGCCGAGAAAGTACCCCTCCCCAGGAGGTGGGGACTGGTGATTGCCTGAGTCAGGAGGCCGGGGATGAGCCCTGGACTAGAACTTGTGACTGGCTGCTTTTCCTCCCCCCTCCTCCTGTTTTTCCACCACCCCCACTTTTTAAACATTTCTTATTAAAAATTAAGCAATTATTTTGGTTTCCTTTATTCGCTATTCCTTGCTAATCGCATGCAGAGTGAGCCTGGGACAGTGGAAAGGAAGGTTGTACTTGGCTTCAGATGATCCTACCAACCCTGCATTGAGGGGCTTCCGCCAGGCGGCATTGTCAAGTGGCATTGTGGAGGTTCTCCTTTCAGTCCTCAGCATTAACCAGCAGAGGCAGGTGGTACTAATTCCTGGTTAATGTTGGGGAAGTTGAGCTCAAAGTGGCTAAGGGAACTTCCCAAAGTCACATAGGAAGTAGCAGAGTAGAACCAAACACAGATTGTCTGAATCAGGCAGGTCGTCCGATTCCAAAATGGGCTGTTAATTTTTGGAGGTCAGAAAGCTGAACAGACACAGATATTTCTTTTTTCTTCTTTTTTTTTTTTTCTTTTTTGAGGTAGGGTTTTGCTATGCTGCCTAGGCTGGTCTAGGCTCAAGCTGTCCTCCTGCCTTAGCGTTCTGAGTGCTGGGCTTACAAGTTTGTGTGACCACACCCAACCGAACCTACATTTCTTGAAAGAAGACATACAAATGGCTAAAAACTATGTGAAAAAAAATGCTCAGTATCACTTATAATCAGAGAAATGCAAATCAAAACTGCAGTGAAGTATCATCTCACCTGTTAGGATGGGTATTATCAAAAAGACAAAAAATAACAAGTGCTGGCGAGGATATGGAGACAAGGGAGCTCTTACACACTGTAGGGAGGTGTAAACTAGAGCAGCTGGCTGGGCGCGGGGCACATGCTGACATCCCAGCACTTTGGGAGGCCGAGGCGGGCAGATCACCTGATGTCAGGAGTTTGAAACCAGCCTGGCCAACATGGTGAAACCCTGTCTCTACTAAAAACACAAAAAGTATCTGGGCACGGTGGATCACACCTGTAATCCCAGCACTGTTGGGCGGCTGAGGTGGGTGGATCACTTGAGGCCAGGAGTTCAAGACCAGCCTGGCCAACATGGCGAAACCCCATCTCTACTAAAAAATACAAAAATTTGCCAGGTGCAGTGGCGGGCGCCCATAATCCCAGCTACTCGGGAGGCTGAGGCATGAGAACCACTGGAACCTGGGAGGCGGATGCTATAGTGAGCAAGCCGAGATTGCACCACTGTACTCCAGCCTGGGCAACCGTGAGACTCTCTCAATGAGAAAAAAGAGTAAGAGTAAGCTAGGGCACCCACTATGGCAAACAGTATGGAGGTTCCTCAGAAAACTGCAAATGAAATTACAGTGTGATCCAGCAGTCCCACTACAGTGTAGACACCCAAAGAAAAGGAAACCAGTGTCGGAGGGGCATCTGCACCTCTGGGTTTCCTGCAGCACTGTTCACCATAGCCAAGATACGGAATCAGCCTCGGTGTCCAACAGCAGATGATGGATAGAGAAAATGTGGTCTTTATACACAGTGGAGTACTATTCAGCCATAACACAGGATGAAGTCCTGTTATTCTCAGCAACGTGGATGAAACTGGAAGATATTATGTGAAATAAGCCAGGGACAGAAAGTTACACACCACATGTTCTCTTATGTGGAAGGCAAAAAAGAGTGGATCTCATGGAAGCTGAAAGTAGACAGAGGATCCTAGAGGGTGAGAAGGGTGGGGGAAGAGGGAGATAGGGAGAAATTTGTTAAAGGATACAAAATTATAGCTGGATAGGAATAAGTTCTAGTGTTCTACAACATAGGATGACTATAGTTAACAAGAATATATAGTTTCAGCCTGGGCGCGGTGGCTCATGCCTGTAGTCCTAGCACTTTGGGAGGCTGAGGTGGGTGGATCACCTGAGGTCAGGAGTTTGACACCAGCCTGGCCAACGTGGTGAAACCCCATCTCTACTAAAAATACAAAAATTAGCCGGGCATAGTGGTGGGTGCCTGTAACCCCAGCTACCAGGGAGGCCGAGGCAGGAGAATAGCTTGAACCTGGGAAGCAGATGTTGCAGTGAGCCGAGATCGCGCCACTGCACTCCAGCCTGGGTAACAGAGCAAGACTTTGTCTCAAAAAAAAAAAAAAAGTTCCAGATAATTGGAGGAAGGGCATTGAACGTTACCAACACAAAGAAATGATAAATGTTTGAGATGGTGGATATGCTAATTATGCTGATCACATACATTACATATATTATAACATCACTATGTGTACTCCATACATATGTACAGTACACAATTACGTGTCAATTAAAAAAGGAAAAGCTGAACTTAGATTGGAATGGCTATGAAGTAGCTAGCTTTTTCATATTTTTGATATAGACCCTAGGCATTTATTTTAAGTAAACTACCCTTGGCTTCAGGAGATGTAGAGTATTTGAATTTTAGCCTTGCATTTTATAATACAGAGAAGTAAAACTGTAGGCTTGCTTTGGATACAGTCACAGGGGTTTGCCGTGATGACTTTTTTTATGTAATAAGGGGGAAATGTACCTTAATTAATAGGCATACATGCTCATTTTTCTCCCTCGTACACATTTTTAGTTGTTGTCCAGGCATTGTGATACTTATGTAAACAGTATGTGATATCTTAGATAAGAATCAGAATTTTAAGGTAAGAATACTTAGAGTTATATATTTTCAAACTTTCAAACTGGACATTTTACATGTCCATTATATAACAGTAATTAAATTTTCAAAAAGACAATACCTGTCTTTAATATGGGTGATGCTCTAGCTTTTTTTTTTTTTTTGGAGACAGGGTCTCACTGTCTCCCAGGCTGGAGTGTAGTGGTGCGATCATGGCTCACTGCAGCCTCAGCCTCATAGGCTCAAGAGATCCTCCCACCTCAGCCTCCCAAGTAGCTGGGACCACAGGTGTACACCACCATGCCCAACTAATGTTTAAAATTTTTTGCAGACGGGGCCTCCCTCTGTTGCTCAGGCTGATCTGGAATTCCTGGGTTCAAGTGATTCTCCTGCTTCATCCTCCCAAAGTGCTGTGATTACAGGCATGTGCCACTGCCTGGCCCCATGTAAGTGGGATGATAACTTGAGCCTAGGAGTTCCAGACCAGCCTGGGTAACATGGCACAAGACGCTGTCTCTACAAAAACTAAAAAAATTAACTGGGCATGGTGGCACCTGCCTGTGGTCCCAGCTACTCCAGGAGGCTAAGGCAGGAGGATAACTTGAGCCCAGGAGTTGAGGCTGCAGTGAGCTCTGATCTTGTCATTGCATTCCAGCCTGGGTGACAGAGTGAGACCTTGTCTCTTTAAAAAAATTACTAGCTGCCTGATTATACATAGGAAGAAAACCTGAACTCTGATCTAAACCTCATACCTCGTACAAAAATTAACTCAAAATGGATCATGGACCAAAATGTAAAATGCAAAATAAAGATGAAAAGAGGAGCTAGAGACTGGGAGAAACTATTTGCAAACCACATGTGTGATAAAGGACTCATATCTATAATTTATAAAGAAGTATCAAAATTCAGCTGTGAAACCAAACCATCTACTTTGAAAATGAATAAAAGACCAGAAGAGACATTTCAGATATATAAGCACATGAAAAGATGTTCAACGTCATGACCCATCAGAAAAATGCACACTAAAGCCACGTCACTATACACGTGTCAGAATGGCTAAAATAAAAAGTAGAAACAAAACCATGCATGTGAGGATGCGGGGAAACGGGATCACTCACACTTGGCTAGTGGGAATGGAAGATGGTACAGCCATTCTGAAAAACAGTTTGACAGTTTCTTAAAAAATAAACGTGCAATTGCCATAGGACGCAGCACTCACATTCATGGGCAGTTATCCCAGAGAAATGAAGACTTATGTTCACACAAAAGCCTCTATGTATCTGTTCATAGCAGCATTATTTATAAAGGCTAGAAACTGGAAACAGCCCGGAGACTGCTCAGCAGGTGAATGGTTAAACAAACTGGTGCACCCAGGCCCCGGATACCACTCTGCAGTAGTTAGCGACATCCTTGTTCATCAGTCTTTTAAACTAGAAACCACCATCATGCTTAATCCCCTTTTTTCCATCCTGGGTCTGAGTGGACTTCATTTTGCATTGCTTTCCAATGCATTTTCCCTCTGTCCTTTCTGGTTGCGCCTCATGCCTCATTTGAACTGTTGTAAGAGCCACTGAATTGTTTCTCTGCCTCATCATGGAATCCTTTCTACACTTCATACCCCGCATTGCCATTGGAACAATCTTTCCAAAACATGAACAAACTAACTTAAAAGAAATATCCCAAGTAGGCTTCCAAATAAGTACAAGCTTTCTGTTAGAAGTTTGACTTCTTGTCTATTGGGAACCCCAGGACTCTAGAGAGACGGATTTGCTGTCTGCATTTTAAGATCAGGCAGAAATCCCTGGAGGGGCCTATGTGGAACAGTGGCACAAATACTGGTTCTAGAATCAGAAGCCCTCATATCCTGGTTCTATTCCTAGCTGGATGTTCTTGGGAAAGTTTTGATTTCATAACCTCAGAAACTCCATTTCTTAAGAAATGGAGATGAGGAAGCATACTCAAGGGATCACACAAGGCTGCTGGGAGGAGCGGATGAGGGGCATGGTGAAAATGCTGTGTAATCTGTGAAGCACGTCGCATGTGTGAGAAGTGGAGCTGTGTGAATAGCGGTTCTGGAATCGTTGTATGAAAACGATGGAAAGCACATTCATAGCTCTGCCTGATGATACCAGTGAGAGCCTGTGTTGTACATGCCTGCAACATGGGCGAGGCCCGGGTCAGTACAGCTCACAGTTTGGTTCTCATGCAGTTTGAAAGGCCTGAGAGGACCCTTCCCCGCTCCAGCTGTAGGAAGGAGGCGGCTGTCTCCTGCCTATATTTGGTGGGATTGTCTGTGGCTCCTTAGGGACAGGAATGCAGGGAGTGGGGGAAGAAGGCCGGCCTGACTGCTCGCTAGTCAGCCTTCCCCCAGGGAGGAGGAGTGGAGGGGTCATTTCCTGGTAACTTGCCAAGTCTTTCTTAACCCATCTGCTCTTAGAAGTGACCAGCATGACAAGTAAAAGACCCGTTAGAGACAGATGGGCTGTGTGTCCCGTGCGTTTATGGCTTTGTGGCCTCAGAGCTGGCAGGACTCCATAGCTTTCTGGGGAATGCTGGGTCAGCCAAGGGGCTGAAAATAGTGAGAGGAAGACAATCCACCCTGGCTGCTCTGGTCTGGGAGTGGTTACTGAGGAGAGCAGCATGGAGGGCCCAGCCGTGGGGTCCCTCTCAAGCATGCCCTCACCGCAGTGGGAATGCGGGTCTCAACCTCCCTAGGCCTCCGTGATTTTCGTCTGTCACGTACTCACCTCCAGCAGGGATGTCTATGGTGATGAGATGAGGGAGCATCATAGCACATGTGGCACTTAGTAGGCTTGTGGTGAGTGGACGCTGGCGTCAGTGGAACAGGAGACTGGGCGCTGCATGTGGATGCATTCACGTGCTCGTGGCATGGGTGGACAGAGGAGAGAGGGACGCTCTGCAGTTCTCCTTTTGGTCTGTCAGCCCTGCTGTTGTGAGCAGAATCCGTGAGTATATTCTGTTGCCCCAGTCAACTTGGTAGGCTGATTGCTCAATTTTCTGCTTCCACTTTTGATTTCTTTTTTTTTTTTTTTTTTTTTTGAGTCTTGCTCTGTCGCCCAGGCTGGAGTGCAGTGGCCGGATCTCAGCTCACTGCAAGCTCCGCCTCCAGGGTTTATGCCATTCTTCTGCCTCAGCCTCCCAAGTAGCTGGGACTACAGGCGCCCGCCACCTCACCTGGCTAGTTTTTTGTATTTTTAGTAGATACGGGGTTTCACCGTGTTAGCCAGGATGGTCTTGATCTCCTGACCTCGTGATCCACCCGTTTCAGCCTCCCAAAGTGCTGGGATTACAGGCTTGAGCCACCGCACCCGGCCTCACTTTTGATTTCTTAAGAATGGGAAAAGGAATACTTCAGTTACTTTTCTGGTTGATGGCATACATTCTTTGATATCACCCTAATGCTTTTTAATTTCTATATATTTTGGATGCTGGAGCTTGCCTAACATCTGTGTTTTTATGCCTCACCCTCTCGTGTAACTGTTGGCCACACCAGGAACAGAGAGAAGTGACCAGACCGATTGGTAGCAGGGCTAGGACTGGAATTCCCCAGCCTTTTGATGTCCAGCAGGCTCTGTTTTCTGTATTGCACTGCTTTTCCCTATTTCGACCCCTGTTAGGACAGTGGATGTGAAGTGTAGCTGGGCGCTTTTGGGGGTGTGCTAGGAGTGTGGCAGATGCCTCAGACTGGCATTTTCCCCTGGTTCTGAATTCTCATGGCTTAGAGTCGGTTCCTAGGCTACTGACCGGGAAGATACAGGAAGTTGTTTTGTATGACAAACTATACCGGGGCATTTTTTTCACCCAGCAATTTATTTGGTTTGGACTGGAATAAATCTCTGATATTGGTTTCTTTGCCAGCATTATTAGGGAGTGGAGCCTGACTTGTTAACTTAGCCCGATTCGTAGTGCTTAGAATCTCAATGAGTGTGTGTTGAACTGAACAGAAGTGTGAGAGCGTCTTGGACAGTGGTTTGCAAACCTAGCTGCGTCTGGGGGGCTGTGAAAAAAGCATGTGTGCTTACTCCAGACCAGTTGAAATAGAATCTGCAGGAATGGAGCCTGGGCAGCTATAGTGCTGTTAAAAACCCCCAGGTGGTTCTGATATACCGTAAAGGTTGAGATCCACTGATCCACAGTGAATTGGAGTCCTGGATCGTAGACATGCCTTATGCTTTCACCAGCTTAGAATGGCTCTTGTGCTTTAGAACTGTGAAAAAAAAGTGTTATGCAAACAAATATGGAAATAGCCTAAGTGCCACATCCTGTTACTACCTGCCATGAAGTATATTTACCAGTTATTCACTCTATCATGATCTCTACCCATTCCACCTTGTCTTCATGGAACAATAATTTGACAGTTGGTTATGCAGAACCAGAGTAAGTGAAGGGGTGGCCTGCCCCTCCACACCTGTGGGTGTTTCTCATAAGGTGGAACGAGAGACTTGAGAAAAGAAATAAGACACAGAGACAAAGTATAGAGAAAGAAAAGCGGGGGCCCAGGGGACCGGCGCTTAGCTTACAGAGGACCCACGCCGGCACCGGTCTCTGAGTTCCCTTAGTATTTACTGATAATTATCTTTACCATCTTAAAGACAGGGGAGTGGCAGGACAATAGGATCATTTTTAGGGAGGAAATTAGCAGTAAGACATAAGAACAAAAACCTCTGTGATATGAATAAGTTCAAAGGAAAATCCTGTGCCTTGAGATAAACCTTTTAGCAACATTGTTTCATCCTATCACATGGGGATAAACCTTGGACAATACCTAGCTTTCCTAGGCAGAGGTCCCTGCGACCTTTGGCCGTGTACGTGTCTCTGGGTAGTTGAGATTAAGAGAATGGTGATAACTTTTAACCAGCAAGCTACCTTCAGGCATTTGTTTAACAAAGACACATCCTGCACAGCCCAAAATCCATTAAACCTTGAGTCACCGCAACACATGTCTCTTGCAAGGACAAGGTTGGGGGTAGGGTCACAGATTAACAGCATTTCAAATACAGAACAAAATGGAGTCTCTTATGTCTACTTCTTTCTATATAGACACAGTAATAGGCTGATCTCTCTTCCTTTTCCCCACAAGTAAGTCTAGTTTGATTGGCGGGAAACGATTTTGGGTATGAAGTACTCTTTAGGCATTTATTGAACTCTTGTTTGTACCACCACTGTGCTGGACAGTTTATAAATATTACTTCTTTAAGCAAGGCCTATGGAGTCAGGCTGCCTGGGTTTTGCTAACTAGCTGTGTCATTTGGGGCAAGTTTTTAAGCTTATATAAACCTGACTTTCATCTGTGAAATGGGATGACAAGGGGTCATTATCATCTCACAGGATTGTGCAAATGTGTGTGTAAAGTGCTTAGTTTGGTGCCTAACACATAGTAACTACTCAGTGAAGTTATTATTACACCGTCATCATCATATTTTAATGTAAATATTAAGAGCTAATAAATTTGTAAAAGGTAGTATACCCTTACCCCTTGAACCAAAGACTACTTTAGTTTTAAGTGGTTGGGTTAATTTATCACTTAAGTATTGGCCTCTTGAATACCTTGAATTTCAATTGAACGTAGCCAGAGGATTTCATAATTGGACCGTTGCCTCTGGAAGTTGGAACTTTGTTTGTTTGTTTGGTTTCACTTCCTACACTAAGCATGTGGCCGTACGCACCTTTGTGGTGACTTGTGGTACTGGGGAATCAAAGCTTCATTAGCTTCTTTGGAGGAGATGATCTTACGCTGTACGAAGCACTCAGACTTCGTTAACTGTGTACCATCCAGACAAGATCAGGTGCTTCCCATGGCAGCCTGTCCTTTTCTTAGCTCTCTCATCAATCTAGCCTATTCCTTCTATTCCTCTTTTCACTAGAACTTCTCTTTGAACAAGGAATGTTGCTTTGTCACTGCTAGGTCCCCAGCAATTAGTAATGCCTAGCACATACTAGGTGCCTCCTGAATGTTAATAGGTGATAATCTAGCAGAACACAAGATAAATCCGCAGGTTGAGATTTAAGCTGTGTGGTATGAACGCTGCATTGGCAAACTTATTCAATCAATTTTGTTAATATAAGTTTAAAATGTCTTAGTAACTGACTTAGTTCAGTAATCATTTATTGAGTGTCTTCTAGGCCAGACATTGGGGATAGAGAGGTAATAATATATGATCCCTGCCTCATGCGCAGGAAGTCTAGTGTGATGTACAGACACGCGCCAACGGCTGCCATGCAATATGGTGAGTATTAAGATAAAGGGGCACCTTGTGTGCCCTTGGAGCATAGGGCAGAGCTTGTGTTCTGGGAACATAGGCTCCATGTGAAAACACAATTTAAATTATTATTATTATTATTATTTTGAGACAGAGTCTTACTCTGTCGTCCAGGCTGGAGTACAGTGGTGTGATCTTGGCTCACTGCAACGTGTGCCCCCCAGGTTCAAGTGATTCTCGTGTCTCAGCCTCCCGAGTAGCTGGGATTACAGGTGTGAGCCACCAGGCCCGGCTAATTTTTGCATTTTTAGTAGAGATGGAGTTTCACCATGCTGGCCGGGCTGGTCTTGAACTCCTGACATCAGGTGATCCTCCTGCCTCAGCCTTCCAAAGTTCTGGGATTATAGGCATGTATGTATTCATCCTTTTAAATATCTGTGGGTAGCACTTAACTTTAAATGGGTACTAATTAAACTATTGAATGGCTTTAGTATGGATTGAATGCCTTTGCTCTGGCCTCATTTTAAATTTCCTTCATTAGAGGGAAAAAAAAAGAAAAAAGGCAGGTTGAATATCCCTCATCCAAACTGCTTGGAACCAGAAGTGTCTCAGATTTTTTTACATTATTGGATTTTTGAATATTTGTATTATACTTGCTGGTTGAGCATCCTGAATTCAAAAATCCAGAGTCTGAGCTGCTCCAATGAACATTTCGTTGAGCGTCACATCGGCACTCAAAAAGTTGTGGATTTCGGAGTTTCTGGTTAGGGAGACTCATCCTGTATGGGTGCTGGATTGCTGCAGGAGTTCTGGACCAGAGGTTAGGTGACTAGGCTTTGGTTTTCACTTTGTTACTAAACAGGCTGTTTTCTTCCATAATCTCGGCTTTAGATCCCCCGGTTGTGAAAGAAGGGGATGGGCCATCTGATGTTTAAGGCCTCTGTTAGTTCTGACTTGGAGACACCTGGCTTTAGTTCATCTTCCTTAGGAGTGGACAAAGAACATGGGAATTTTGAAATTGTTAGTCAACATTTACGGGGTCGTTGCAGCCTGGTTTTGGGTAAAGGTCATCTTTAGTGAGCCCAGGGAGAAGCACTGCTTTAGCTGTCAGCTGAGGAGGGGTAAGCGATCCTATTAATTTTCCTCTGTGTTAGTGAAAGCATTGTTAAGGGTCACAGCGTTAGTGGAGGTGGCTGGAAAGAGTAGGGGAACTCACTGTTACAGGTTATATTGAATGTCTTTTCAGTCACTAAATGCTTTTTATGATATGTTTTTCAGGATTTCAGTGTTGTATGATTTCTGTGTTAAGCACAGGAAATTTAACATCAGCAAAAAAGAATGCTCGTTTTTTTTTTTTTTTTTGAGATGGAATTTCACTCTTGTCGCCCAGGCTGGAGCGCAGTGGCGTGATCTCAGCTCACTGCAACCTCAGCCTCCTGAGTTCAAGCGATTCTCCTGCCTCAG
Source organism: Theropithecus gelada (assembly GCF_003255815.1). Lineage (NCBI taxonomy): Eukaryota > Metazoa > Chordata > Mammalia > Primates > Cercopithecidae > Theropithecus > Theropithecus gelada. Next base: position 93,711,785 of record NC_037679.1, on the reverse strand, counting down.
CCTCCCGAGTTGCTGGGATTACAGGTGCCCGCCAGCATGCCCGGCTAATTTTTGTATTTTTAGTAGAGATGTATTTGTAGTAGAGACGGGGCTTCACCATAGTGGCCATGCTGTTGTTGAACTTCTGACCTCAGGTGATCCTCCCACCTCGACTTCCCAAAGTGCTGGGATTGCAGGTGTGAGCCGCCACACCTGGCCTTGAATGTTCTGTCTATGGGAATCTACAAAAGCCAGCTTTTGAGCCTAGTGGCAGAAAACCTCTTCTTCATTGTTTAGCTGTGCTGTGAGCTTGGAGGGCTTCAAGCCCAGCTGAAAAAGCTGTAGTATTTTCTGTCAGTTGGCTGTCTTGGAGAACTTAATGAGCACTGGGCTGGAGTGATATTGTCAGAGTTCATGAGCTGTTTGAGGCTCTCGAAGCCTAGATACTGGGGTTGCCCGAATACATCAGCTGGAGTCACTATTTCTCTCGGGAGTAGGGGGGTGGAAAATGCTGTGGTCTTAACTCTGCTCTTAATTTTACAGTGCTGTTATTAATGGTAAGAATGATTTCATACATTTGTATTTTGCTTCGTAATTCAGAGAATTTTAAAATCCATTATCTGATTTTATTCCCTCAGCAGTTCTGTGAAAAAGACAGAGCAGTTTTCATATCTTCTGTTTTCCAGTGATTCTCTTGTGGCTCATAGAAGCTAAGAGCCTTCACCAAGGTCATAGGGTGAATGAGTCGCAGAGCTGGGAGTAGAGGCTCAGGCTTCTAGGGACCCTGTTTCTTCCTCGATAGCTCGCTCTCGTGGCACTATGCTCAGGTAACTGCGCATGCTCGGTTTGGTCTTTTGTAAATCCCTGCCCCATTTCGGGGGAGGTTCTTGGGAGGCTTCTATTCATTTAGGAGCATTTAAGTATCTTGTCCTCTTTCCCTCCTCCCAGGTGCATGGGCATTTCTGCAGACCCCCAGGCTGGCCCTTGTGCGTGGGGGCATCTCCTGCCTCCATGTTGCTTGCATGCCCCCTTCTGAAGGTGCTCTTCCCCGCATGGAGCCCCCTCGTGCCTGCCTTCACACTGCAGGCTGTTCGGTAAATGTTACTGACTCAGCATCGTTGTTTCCTATAAATGGGATGGGGTATGGATGCCAAGTTCTTTTCTGTGTGAAGGCTGCGATTGTATCATCTTGCCTTCCCCCTGTGTGTTCCCTGAGGGTGTCACTGTGCTGTGGTCATCTGTGTTCCCTAGGGTGCCTCCCTTGGAGTCCTGGCCGTAGCAGACATGTAGTCAGTGCTCATGGCCTAAATGAGAGGAAGGCCAACAGAGCCATTAAATCTGGAAAATGACAAGTGAGGGAAAGGAATTTTTATTTAAGGCATGTGAAAAAGAAATCTTTTTAGAAAAGTTGACCTGTTTCTCAACTGGAGTTGAATTTCAGCTCAGAAAAGCAGCTGTGTGCCCAGAGGGCTTTGGGATTTCAGTTTGTGGCGGATGAATTTAATTTGTTGTTGTATGAATGTATTATCCTTTTGTGGTTTTATTAAACCTTTCTTCCAAATGGAATCGATTTTTCTATAAAAGTCACTCTTCCTTTTTGAGAAGTGTAACACTAATTTTATGGGGTTGTCTCCCAAAAGATTACCTGCCAGGAACCAAACGCACTGCCTCAGACTCACGGGCCCTGGTTTCTGCCTGTGCAGCTGCAGGGCAGAGAGGCACGCTCGAGCTGAAATCAAGATGCATGTCTGCATCTTCTCTTTACTGCTGTTTTGTCTCTGAGCTGCCTTCAACGTCTAGGAGCTTGGTGGGTGTAGACACGTTACGGTACGGAGGAGAGATATGGTGTTGCAACAGCCAGGAGACTCGCTGAAGTCTCTGTTCTCTTCCTGCTCACTGCTCTGACTTTGTACAAGTCACATTTGTAGGGCTGTGCACAGTGGCTTACACCTGTAATCCCAGCACTTTGGGAGGCCGACGTGGGAGGATCTCTTGAGCCCAGAGTTCAGAACCAGTCTCTGGGCAACATGGTGAAACCCCATCCCTACAAAAAATGAAAATTAAAAAATTAGCCAGGTGTGGTGGCTCATGTCTGTAATCCCAGCTACCGGAGAGGCTGAGGTGCGAGAATCACTTGAGCCCGGGAGGTCGAGGCTGCAGTGAACCATCATCACGCCACTGCACTCCAGTCTGGTCAGAGCAAGACCCTGTCTCAAAACAAACAAACAGAAACCCATTTGTAATAGTGACAGTAGTTAACTTTTGAAAGTTTGGAGAAAAGTTCCTAAATAACCTGTGACCATGGACAACTTACTTAGCCTTTCTAGGCCTCAGTTTCCTCACTGATGAAAAATGAGAGAATATGGTATTGATATTACAGGATTTCAACAAGAACTAAACGAGATAAAACTCAGAGCCTGGCACCTCGTGAGTACACACTCAATGTTATTATTTCAACATTTTAGAGGAAAAAGAATGCTAATGGGTCATTATGGCTAAACATAGTCTATCACTGGCGTTACTCATGGTATTGGAAGGAACTTGAATTCCATATAGATGGTGTGATGGAGAAAGTATTTTGGGCATTGGCAGTATTTATTCAAAGAACAAAGGACATGTCTGTCCTGTGTGGAGAACCGTTTCCGCTTGTTTCTTTAAACGCTATGGGAAAAGCAGTCAGCCCTGTGCTCTCTGCCGGACAGCTTCAGTCTCCACGTATTGATTTGGCCAATTGTCGCTCGCTGTCATCATGGCAGCAGCAGTTGAAGGGACAGCTTGTCTTGATTTGCATTTTTGGGTGTTTGTGCTATCTATAGACAATTAAGAAAAGACATGGAAGCCTGTTTATGGCAAGCTGGCAAATTCAGCAAAACGTGGAAAAATCTGTTAGCACAGTTTGCACGTGTGCGGGCACAGAGCAGCCAAAGAAACACACACGTTTTCCTGTATTTTAAGAACTCTCTGGGAAAAAAAAAAAAAAAAAGACATTAAACCATTGCCCAGATGGCTTACAGAGCTTTTTCTTGAAGTACGTGAGTATGGCTGTCAGACATCTGAAACCCGAAGCCAGCTTAAAACATCACCATCATTTTGATGCTACCCCCTACCTGCCCTTTTTTTCCATTTGTAAGGGACAAGGAAGGAAAGTATCAGCTTACAAAGCCTTTTGTTACAATTAATCTTTCATGTTCTTTCTTTTGGTATCTTATTCTCTGTTTACATTTATATTTTATTTTTTGAGACAGAGTCTTGCTCTGTCACCCAGGCTGGAGTGCAGTGGTGCGATCTTGGCTCACTCCAACCTCTGCCTCCCAGGTGCAAGTGATTCTTGTGCCTCAGCTTCCTGAGTAACTGGGATTACAGGCGTGTGCCACCACGCCCAGCTAATTTTTGTGTTTTAGTAGAGACAGGGTTTCGCCATGTTGGTCAGGCTGATCTTGAACTCCTGAACTCAGGTGATCTGCCTGCCTCAGCCTCCCAAAGAGCTGAGATTACAAGTGTGAGCCACCGCGCCCGGCCGCTGTTTCCATTTTGTAACGCTAGCGTCACCCCAGTGTAGGGTGGCTAGGGGTATTGTTCTTTCCTGTTTCCTGGTGTATTTCCTCTACAGCATTGATCACTCTTGAACATACTTTTTGGTTGTCTGTCTCTACCTACAAAAATATATGTTCCCTGTTATATCTGAGATCTATCTATCTATCTATCTATATCTATATCTATATATATCTCCCTGGTGATATACCAGTGCCTGGCATGTAGATAGTCAATATTTGTTGAATGAATGAACGAATGAATGGGCTGAAAGAACCTTATTCTTCTTTCTTCTGTCACTTCACGCCAAATGCTTTTGGAAAATGCTATGTGAACAGGGATCGTAAGCAGGAGAGGTTACACACATTGCTGTGGGATAGCCCATCATCCTCAGATACTTGTCTGGAAGGAGGTGGAGTACTTGAGTAGAAATGATACAAGATAACTTCTTCAGGAAATCAGCCAAGTGTCACAGCTTTTGACATAGGTGTGTGATGTTTGCGTATGTGTATGAAGAGCTGTTGTGGCCTAAAATCACAGGCCTTTAGATCCCTTGTACAGATAGAAAAGTAAAGGCCGAGGCCCAGGAGCACTGCAAGCCACCGAGGTAGAGTCCCTGTCTGCCCTTCTCAGTGCCCGGTCACTTCTCACTGTACTCCCCTCTTTACTGCTAAAGCCACCTTCCCTGACTCTGAATGTGTAACCACGAGGGAGAAAATGTACTCCAGGCTCACAGTTTGTGGAGGAAAAGCCCAGCAGCTGAAAATCATGTTCACAAAGTTTGTACCTAGAAAAAGTGGCCATTTCTATAGTGTCTTTAAATTCCCTGTTTCTCATACATTTTATAAACAAGACAGTAGAAGAAGATTCGGGAACAGCAACTTTAGAACAAGGGGGAAAAAAATCAAACCTAGAGCCTTCTAGTTTCTGTTTTCTTCTCAGTTTAGGGCTGAGGCACTTTAGCTTCCTGTCTAAGGGACTACTCAAATCTGATTTGAAGCCATTATGGGCTGGTAATTATCCGTAATTTTAGGAAGACAGATGCAGCACCAACTCTGTTCTCTAATAGCAGGCTTATTAATTTTAAATTTGCATGGCAGAAGCAGATGGCGAGGTGGGATAAGCTTTCAGATGCTTGGTCACTGATAGCTTTTTACTTCCACGTATCACATGGGGATGTGGGACCCAGGAAGCCCGCTGACAACTGATGATTATCTGTCCCCTAACCAGCTGGGTTCTTTTTCAGAAAGAACCGAGAAAGAGCTCAGAAACACTGCTCCTACTGCAGCCAGGGAAGACGGGTTGTTGACTGGTTAGAAATCATGGCAGGTTATTTTCTCCACCCGCAGTTCGCAGTTCCAAAGCAGAGCTATCAAAAAGTTGTCTTCTCTATTGTATTTCAAATCTGGGTGTTTAAAAAAATGGTGTAAGCAAATCAAGCATTTCTTTAATGGTAGTTGTGTGTGTTCTTGATGCGAATGAGAGGTGCATTCCCTTGTAAAATCCCTGGAACTTTATAGGAAGATGTGAGCCTTAGAACAGAAGTTGGTTTTCTAGATGATCATGTAGACATGATGCTGAGCACCAGACAAAGATATTGATTGAAGCGATTTAAAAAATTTTTGTCTGAGTTCAGATTTTACATCAATATTTAGCAAATCAGCAAAAGAACTTAGAGGAATGTTCTCAGGCATCTAGTTCAGCCCCCTGCCCACATTGTCATAAAATCTGAGTGTGTGTGCAGGGAGGCACATTCCTTTCTGTTCTCATCACAGGTCTTTCCCTGGCTCTGCACCTGCCTGTCATGCACGTCCATGTGAAAAGACCACCAAACAGGCTTTGTGTCAGCAATAAAGCTCTTTAATCACCTGGGTGCAGGCGGGCTGAGTCCGAAAAGAGAGTCAGCGAAGGGAGATAAGGGTGGGGCTGTTTTATAGGATTTGGGTAGGTAAAGGAAAATTACAGTCAAAGGGGGGTTGTTCTCTGGCGGGCAGGAATAGGGGGGTCACAAGGTGCTCAGTGGGGGAGGTTTTTGAGCCAGGATGAGCCAGGAAAAGGAATTTCACAAGATAATATCATCGCTTAAGGCAAGGACTGGCCATTTTCACTTCTTTTGTGGTGGAATGTCATCAGTTAAGGCGGGACAGGGCATTTGCACTTCTTTTGTGATTCTTCAGTTACTTCAGGCCATCTGGGCATATACGTGCAGGTCACAGGGGATTGGCTTGGCTTGGACTCAGAGGCTGACATTGCCCTCCTCCCTACCTTCCCTACCTTTTCCCTCCTGTGCGGTTCTCTCACAAAGTGAATGGCCTCAGCCAAGCTTCTGTGCAGCTGCATCAGACTGTGGTGACAGGAGTGGTGGCTGCTGCAGGGCCTGCTGTCCCCATGGAGGCCAGTCTTGCTTGCCGCTGCAGCCTGGTGATCATTTTGCACTGAAAGTATGTAATTCTACAGAACGAGAGCCAACATGCTGGTGATGGAGGCGTCTTTATCACGGTGCTCTGCATATTTTAATCTTGGGTGGAAAGGTTGGAAAAGTATGTGATACCTGTGGTTTGATGTCAGAAGGACGTTGTGAACTTGACGTGGACTGAGGATGTTAAGGTGCAGCTGAAAGGAGCTGGGCACATTCCTCAGCCCCGGGCTCAAAACTCCCTGAGCCTAGTACAAACACATCTCATCCTCCCATCCCATCACCATATATCTCTCAAACTCCCTGAGCCCAGTATAAACACCACCTGGAAAGTCTCCGATAAGGAGACAGCCGTTCAAGGCTACTGAAAGCGCGGGAGCCAAAAGAATTTCTTTGTTCCCCTGCAACTTTCGGGCTATAAAAAGCAAACGCTCGCATTGTTCGGGGCCCTCTTGTATACTGTGTAAAGGAGGGACCAAGTTCGAACTTGCAGTAAAGATCCTTGCCGCTTGGCTTTGACTCTGGACTCTGGTGGTCTTCTTTGGGGAACAAACAGTCTGGGCATAACACAGCTGGCCCCCTTGGCCTTACGAAATGAGACTTCTCCATCTGCCTGCCAGGCACGCACAGGCGTGTGGCCACATCTTATGTGTTATCCTTATCTCGAGTGTGCTTTGGCATCATGCCTACAGTTACATGGTGATATTCTTCCTCATAGAGTAGGTCCCAAACCGCATTCAACACAGAAATGTACTCTTGCTATTATACATAGAAAGTGCTTTCATATACCAAGTGGGAGAGCAGTCCTAAAATCTGGGCTGGAATCGCAGAAGGAAGGCATTGGAAAGCAACAGGTTCCCTAGTCCAAAGCTGGTTTTTGATGAGCCTAGAAGACGACCAAGAGAAGTGAATTTGCCTAAGGCCATGACAGTGTCTCACGGTAGCATTTGAACCTAGCAGTTTCTTGACCTGTTTCTTTAAATAATTAGTCATGCTGTTATGCCCAGACCGTTTATTCCCCGAAGAAGACCACCAGAGTCCAGAGTCAAAGCTAAGCAGCAAGGATCTTTATTACAGGTTCAAACCTGGAACTCTCCCTCGCTCGCGAAACGAGACGGGCAGGAGAGCTCCCCCACTGAGCTCCGAGCAGTGTTATATAGTCTAAGAAAAGTGGGCATAGAATTATTATACAAATCAGATATATGATTGGCTAGTGTTTGATCAAGGCGATTTGGCTAACTATGATTGGTTCCCGCCATTTCTGATATTTCGGTTCAACCTTTGAGGCGGGAGAGCAGGTTTATGGCAGCAAGAGTTTATCTTACTTAAACACGTCTTGTGACCTTGCCTCAGAACTTACAAAATCTCTGGTATGTGCAAAACAAAATCTCTGGTACGTGCAGAAAAACAGGTGCTCACAGAACTTACGAAATCTCTGGTATGTGCAAAGATTAGAGAGCAGAACAAAGGTGTAGCAGGGGGGNTGCAAAGATTAGAGAGCAGAACAAAGGTGTAGCAGGGGGGCGGGTACACATCTATCTTTGTGTCCTTTCAATGCTTCCTCTGATTCCTATATAAAGGTATTCCTCATTGATTCTTTCATTTCAGTGAATTATTGCAGTGCTACCATGTAACAGTATTTGAGTCAAAATGTGGCAATGTTTATCCCTTTCCAAGGTTTTTAGTTGCACAGTTTTTCAAAGTTGTGCTTACAGTTTCTTGTTGGTTGCAAGGTGTCCTTTCAGAAGCCAATTGTGTGGTGTATTTACGTTGATTGTTGGAGGTAGTTTGGTTAGAACCTACTTTGAGTGGCTGGCTTGGGCCTGGGGGACAGTGACAGCTGCCAGCTTCGTGGGCAGAGATGAAGTAATTGCTTCCTGGAAAGTACCATCCTCCTGGCCACACTCTCCAGCCCATTTCATTTGTGTGGGTTTCCTCGCATCTGTTTCTGGCTTCATGTGAGTCTCATTTATTTTAGCATAGGACTTCAGGCTGTGGGGAAGAATGGCCATTTTAGCACAGAGATACACAAAGGAACAACTGGCTAAATGTGAGTGAAGACATTCTTGGGGGGGGTTTCATTTCTTTTATTCTGTTACATGCAGTCTGGGAAGCATTCTGGACATGTGGCCTGCGCTGTCACAGTTCCTCCTTGCAGGATCGCAGATGTTTGGAAATTGTAGTGACAACTGTTATCATTGAGAATGTCATTCTCGCAGGCTCTAATAAGTCAGGATTTATTCAGTGTTAATTTGTTAAAGACAACTGTATTTCTAGCCAAATCCATGTGAGCTGTTTCTCCTGGCAGAGTTGCTGGGGGTATTCCCGTGGCTTAGTCTTAGGGCAGCACACACCTTTGAATACTGCTGAAGCTGTGAGGACCCAAAGTGCACCGGAGTGCTTTTGCCATATGTGGTGTTAGTCACTGATACACGTCTCAGTCAGATCTGATGGATTCTTGACCCCTTCCTTTTTCACTTTTTTACTTTTTATTTTTTGTTTTTGTTTTTTTAAAAGCACAACCCCTCAGGTGGCTACTGTGAATCTCTGGTGTTTTCAGTTGGTTGCAGCCTATTTGCCGTCTCAGGTTCAAACATATTCGGAGCCTGCTGATGCTTCCCTCGGTTGTTCTTCTGCTGTGTGACCTCCGTGCCCGCAGGGTTCAAGACTGTCAGAGCTGGGAGCCACCTTCACAACTACCAGGGTTTCCAGAACCTCCTTTATCTAGCCCTGGGGATGGAAGAGATGTCATCAGAGGCGGAGGCGTACTAGGTTTACGTGCCATTGGTAACGAATGAGGAGGTTTTCTGTTATATAAGGGGAGCTTCTTATAACGTGCTTTAGTAGGGTAAAGAAGTTTTTGAGATTTGCTTTCTCTGGAATGACAATTTGTGATCCTGCCCTTGCTTTCAACACAAATATAATTTGCATACCAGTGCGTGTTGTATTACTGAGCACTGGCTGACAAATGGTTCTTAACTCGTCATTCACTCAGCCACTGTTTCTTGAATGGCATACGTGTGCCAGCTGTAGTAGGAACTTACTAGGCTCTAGGACTAACCCTTATGAAACGGGGGTTCTGGGGGAAGCAAATGCATGTAACTATAAAAGTTTGTGAGGATATCAGTGGGGGTGCCTATAGGTACAAAACTTAGTTCATTCATTGTCCCATCTCGGAAGTTTTGTGTCTTAGCAGCGTGTTCCATAGCAACGCATCCCTCTGTCAAAATATTCATCATATTATTTTGAAATCCTCTGCTTAGGTATCTGTTTTTCCCACTAAGTTTAGAACTGGTTAAGGACAGGCTAATAGGGTATTTTATACAAACACACACACATATATTTATATATACACATTACCATTGTCAATATGCAATATGTATTTATATATATATACACACACATATATATTTCTCCCTCTCTGTATATACCACACACACATATACACACACACACACATATATATGAAATACACACACACACACTTCTACTGCCAAGCACAGAAAGACAAAACTAGGCAAGGGTTCTTTTAGTGTTCATGAAAAAATAGATGTGTTAGTTGAGAACGTCCTTCAGTTGCCAGGGGAAAGACAGGATGGGTTCACAAAGGGAGATAGTGGTTTTTTTATTTTTCTTCTTTGTTTAACTCTTGAATTCGAAATAATCCAGACTTTTGGAAAAGTTGCAAAAATAGTACAGAGAATTCCCGTATGCTCTTCCCTCAGATTCCCCAAACATTTCACCCCATTTATACTTTCTCTTTCTCTCTCTGTGGATATAATTTTTTTTTTCTGAAATGTTTGAGAGTGGAAGGTAGAATGCAGGGTAGGGTGAAAGGCGGAAGGAGAGAGGTGGGTTGGGAGGCTTTTTTTTTTTTTTAACCTTCTGAGATGGAGTTTCGCTCTTGTCTCCCAGGCTGGAGTGCAATGGCACGATCTCGGCTGACTGTAACCTCTGCCTTCTGAGTTCAAGTGATTCTCCTGCTTCAGCCTCCCAAATAGCTGGGATTACAGGCGCCCACCACCATGCTCGGCTAATTTTTTGTATTTTTAGTAGGGGGGTTTCACCATGTTGGCCAGGCTGGTCTTGAACTCCTGACCTCTGATGATCCACCTGCCTTGGCCTACCAAAGTGCTGGGATTACAGGCGTGAGGCACTGTGCCTGGCGATTGGGAGGCTTTTGCAGTTACCTAGAGCGCTATGATGAGGGCTGGACCTGGTTGGAAATGATGAGGAAGGTGAGAAGTGATTAGGTCTGGCATATATTTTGAAAGAAGAGTTTAAATGGGTTGGATGGCAAGAGAGAGAAAAAGAAGTTTTAAGGATGATGTCAAGGATTTTGGCCTGAGTAACTGGAAGACTAGAGATGCTGTTATTGGGATCAGGAAGACTGGGAGGAGTGGGTTATGGCAGAGGGAATCAAAAGTACGTTTTGGGCATGCTAAATTTGAGGTCCAAAAAGAGATGTCAAGAAGTGTTGGCCGGGCGCAGTGGCTCATGCCTGTAATTCCAGCACTTTGGGAGGCCGAGGTGGGCAGATCACCTGAGGTCAAGAGTTCGAGACCAGCCTGATAATTATTAAAATCGATCATTGATGTTTACTAATTTATAATATTATTGCTTCTAATACCGCAGGGGGTGTACGCCTACCTGTGATGTCATTCCTAATATCCAGGGACAGAGAGCATGATATTAGTTTTAATATCGCAGTAGGTGTACATTCACCCCGTGACACTGATCCTAACATCCAGGGGGGTAGAGTATGACATGACTCCCAACATAGCAATGAACGGACAGCCACCCGGTGATATTGCTCCTAATATTCACAGAAGAAGTGTATGATATTACTCCCAATATCGCAGGGAGGGTACAGCTCTTCTGTGATATTGTTCCTAGTATCCGGAGGGGGAGAAGAAGATAATAATTCCAGTATCGCAGGCTGTGTTCACTCGCCATGAGATATTGTTATTAATATCCTGGAAGGGAGAGGATGATATGACTCCCCATAGAGCAGGAGGCGTACACCCAGTCTGGGATATTGTTCCTAATATCTCAAGGCCGAGAGGTTGATATTACTCCCAGTATCGTAGACACTGTGCACCCCCGTGTGATACTCTTCCTGATATCCGGAAGGGGAGAAGATGGTATTAATCCCCATATCGCAGGAGGTGAACACCCACTCTGTGATATCTTTCCGAATTTGCAGGGGGAGAGAGGATAATATTATTCCCAATATTGTAGAAGATGTACACGCCCCCCCCCCCGTGATATTGTCCTTAATATTCCAAGGCACAGAAGACGATGTTACCCCCAATATCGCAGAAAGTGTACACCCCCCAGTGATGTTGTTCCCATGATCCAGGAGGGAAGAGGATGATATTACTTTCAACCCCTGCACCCTGCAATGCTCTCACCCTGCAACACCGACACCCAGCTCAAGCTGACGTGGGACCAGAGGCACTGGCTGGGGGTGTTGATGGCTTCTCTTTTCTCCTTTGCCAGACTCAGAAGAGGAAGCTGAGACTGAGCAGCCGCAGGAACGAGGTGGGTTTTGCCGGTGGCTCAGGCTTCCTCTGGTTATGAGCTGGGCCTTGGAGTAATGCCGGGGGAAGTCACAGAGCTGAGTATGGTGGGCATTGGATCCGGCTGTCACCCCTCTGCGGTGTGGGCTGGGGGCTTGGGGGACGTCACCTGAGGTGGGCCTGAACCTCCCGTCTACTCTGGCACTGGAGGCTGTGGGGTCCCACACTTCTTCCAGTGAACATGCTGGCCCCCGCCTGGTCCCCGAGCGAGGTGGGGCATCCTTTCCACTGCTGGGGCCCACGTGTAGCTGTGGGTTCCTTTCTCATGACCTGGAGAAGCTGCAGCTCACCCTGTGCTCTGCCTCAGAGATGGGAGGCCACACTACCCTCAGCGGGTGGCAGAATTCAGAGTCTTAGGTTGCAGGGGCCTCAACTGAGGTCCCTGAAGGGTCTGCTCCTTCCTGAGGGGCTGATTCAGGGAGGCCCTCCCGTCTCCCCTCTATGGCTCTGTCTCTTCCCCTCACACAGGGTCCGTATGTGGACAGCCTGGTGATGTGGACGCCCCAAGGGCCCTTGGAAGTTCCCTGGGAATAGGATCCATCCCAGTACATTTGGGATGCAGGCACAAGGTCCCAGAGGCAGCCCGGGAAGCCAGTGGGGAAGGGAAGGCTGTTGTAGGTTTGCCTCGGGGACGGGGTGGTTCCACCCTCTGCCAAAGTCCCTGGAGCAAAGGCACGTGGCTCTCCAGCTGCCCTGGAGGCCAGGGTAGTGGCTGGGAGGGGCTGTGTGCCTCTGCCAGGTGGGGAAGATTTCTTAGCTAATCTAGTGTAGTCAAGTCAGACATTTGTCTCTAAATCATATTTATTTTTTTAATTCCGAGGCTTTACAGACGAATAAGGAGACAGTTTGTATTGAAAATACCTTTTACATGTGAGCTTGAAACAGAGTCTGTTTAAATCTAGGTTTTTTCCTTCCCAGTAATGCCTCCTTTCATCCCAGGTTTTCCAACAGGAAATGCGCTTGTTAACTCACCTCTGGGAGGGGGCTTTGGCTAAGAAGCCAGCAGGCGCCAGCGGGCTGCTTGAGCAGCCTGGCCTTTGTTAACCCTTTAGGAACTGTGGGCTTCAGGTTTTCAGACCATCCAAGGTGAAGGTGGCCACAGGGGCCTGGAAACTTTCCCATCCTTCCTGCAGGGATGGTCTGGTTCCCTGCACGGAGCTGGGTACATGGGTACAACACCCCTGTCCTGTGCCATCAGTGGCTTTACCAATTTTGCATAGCAACTTTTGAGCTGATCAATAGCTCTGATTGGCTGTTGGGGATTTCATGGATTCCTGTACCCCATCGGGGGGCCTGAAAAGGCATCTCTGAGGGATCACTGAGCTGACATAGGGCCCTAAAACCACGCCGTCAGGTGGGCGACAAAGCAGGACAGGAGGGTGATTTTGTAGGAGAGTCAGGCCACAGGCCTGCGTGTTCTGTCCCCATAGTGCCGGAGTTCCTACGTGCTCCAGGCCCCGGGTTTGCATTGCACATAATTCTCAAGGGCTCATGGCAAGCTGCACCAGGGACACAGAGGGCGGGGATGCGGGGACCCTGTCCCCAGTGGACCAAGGACTCACTGCTGGACTCTAATCTGTCTAGGTGTTTTTGTGACTTGCAGAAATACCTCCACCTTGCCTGGGCCCGGAGTCACAGGAGACCCTGCAGAAGATGAAGAATGTTCTGGAAAAATGTAACAAAGACCTGCCCAGGCTGCCTCCAGCATCCCGCAACGTGAGTTTGCAGGACCCTGAGGAGCTCTCCTTCTGCTTGGAAGCTGAGGACGACTGGGAGGACCCAGAGGCCCTGAGCTCACTGCTGCTGTTCCTGAACGCCCCCGGGTACAAGGCCAGCTGACGTGGCGCTGCCATGGCTGAGCAGCGTGTTCTGCAGCTTTAGCGATGAGGAGCTGACTGGGCGCCTGGCACAGGCCCGAGGGGTGGCCAAGAAAGCTGGCCTCGTCACGGCCCTGGCCAGGCTCTGCTTCCTTCTGGGGCGGCTGCGCAGCAGGAGGCTCAAGCTGTCCCAGGCCTGGGTGTACTTTGAGGAAGCACCGGGGGCCCTGGAGGGCAGCTTTGGGGACCTGTTCCTGTTGGTGGCTGTGTACACCAACCTGGCCAGCATTTACTGGAAGCAGAAGAACCGGGAGAAGTATACACAGGTGGTTCCCAAAGCTGTGGCCCTGCTCCTGGGGACGCCTGGGCACATCTGCAGCACCGAGGTGGAGGGGGAGCTCCTGCAGCTGGCTCTACGGCGGGCGGTGGGTGGCCAGAGCCTGCAGGCCGAGGCCCGGGCCTGCTTCCTGCTGGCCAGGCACCACGTGTACCTCAAGAAGCCCGAGGAGGCCCTGCCTAGAGCGGCTACTGCTTTTCCACAGGGACTCGGGAGCCCCAGAGGCTGCGTGGCTTCAGACTGTCACCTACTCCTGGCTGACATCTGCAGCTGCAAGTGCCTGCCCCACCTGGTGCTGAGCTGTGTCAAGGTGGCCTCATTGAGGGCACGGGACTCGCTGGCCGGCTCACTGAGGAGCGTGAACCTGGTGCTCCAGAACGTCCTCCAGCCCCACAGCCTCCCCACTACCTCAGGCGAGCGCTGGCCTCCCTAACCCCGGGCACAGGCCAGGCGCTGTGCGGCCTTCTCCACGCCAGCCTGGCCCAGCTGTACAGCCACCATGGCTACCACGGCCCGGCCATCACCTTCATGACTCAGGTAGTGGAAGCCAGTGCTGTTGCCAGAGTCCGTGCCATCGTGGACCGCCTGGTGGCTGTGGCCTGGCTGCACGTGCTTCAGGGGCAGAGCCCAGTGGCCCTGCACATCCTGCAGTCTGTCCAGGATGCAGTGGTGGCCAGCGAGGACCAGGAGGGTGTGCATGCCAACATGGTGGCTGTGGCTCTGAAGAGGACGGGCCGGATGAGGCAGGCAGCTGAAGGCTACTACCGCACCCTATGGGTGGCTTGGGACCTGGACCAGCGGAGGAACCAGGCAGTGGTGCTGGCCAACTTCGGGGCTCTGTGCCTGCACGCAGGTGCCAGTAGGCTGGCCCAGCACTACCTCTTGGAGGCCATGAGGCTGTTCTCGAGGCTGCCCTGCAGGGAGTGTGGCCGGGACTTCACCCACGTGCTCCTGCAGCTGGGTCACCTCTGCACCCACCAGGGCCCGGCTCAGCAGGGCAAGGGCTACTACGAGTGGGCCCATCTGGTCGCCGTGGAGATGGGCCATGTGGAGAATGGGTGCCCCGGGTCGTCCTGTGCACCTTCCGGGGCCACTCGGGTCAGGGCACACCTGGAATTTGTGATTCATTACAAGTGGTTTTTCTACCATCAAAAGTGCTAAGTCATGGCCAACAGCAGATGTTGGCAAGTGCCCTGGAGACAGGCCGTTCCCATGCAGGGCCAGGCCCTCTGTGCCTACTGGGGCAGCCAGTTCTTCCTGGTTTGCCCAGGGACAATCTTGCCTTGAGCACTGAAAGGCCTGCGTGCTGGGAATCCCTAGATATAACCCTGGGGTCAAGGCAGGCTCTGCTGAGCTGGGACTTGGGGCCCCTCCATGAGCCAGGCCCTGAATGCCGGTTCTTGTGCCCATGTTATCTGCTTGGTATGTTGGCAGCCTGTGCACCTGTCATCCCACTTCACGGAGGACATCGGGCAGGCGATTGCCGAAAGCCGCAGAGCGGTTCATGCAAAAGCTTGCTGTGCAGTGTGTGCCAGGCGCCACCCACAAATGGGGCTTGTGGGGGTCCTCAGGTGGCAGTGGCTGAATGTAGGAATGAGCTTCAGGCCAGAGAAGCCACAAAAGGATGAGTGGTGTGATGGTGGGGCAGCACTTGGCCCCGGGTTCGGGAAGACTCTTTAGTCTGGGACCAGAGGGTTGATTGGATTTAGTCAAGTAATAGGTGATGGTGGTGGGGGCGGGGAGGGGCTGGTGGTGTAGCCTGTGTGAAGGCCCAGGGGTGAGCCAGTGAGGATGAGTGGCGGTGGGCGAGTGGTGGTGAGTGAATGGTGGTGAGTGAGCGGGAGTGTGAGCAGGGGTGAGTGAGCCGGGCTTACGCAGGGAGGTGCAGAGTTGGGAGTGGGTGGGTTCGGTGCTGGATGGTGAGAAGCTCTTCTGGAGGGCTAAGCAGGGCCTGGGGCCTCAGGCTGTGGCTTGGCCTTTTCCCCAAGAGCACTGGGGAGCCATGGAGTGCTATAGAACAGTCACTGCAGACTGAGCAGTGAACGGACAGTAGGTGGGCAGGGCTGTCCGAAATCTAGGCCGCAGAGGATAGATGGGGAAGTTGAGTCTAGGGAAATGGCCAAGACAAGGGATGCTGTTGCGGATCCCCTCTGCCTTGCAGCGCTTTGTCCATCCTCCCAGGATGGACGTCATGGCATAGTGAGACTAGAGGGGTCTCCTGTGGCCTGGCCCAGAGCCCCAGGGGCTGTGGCTAAATCTGCCCATTTCCCAGCACAGGCCGGGCACCCATTCCTGGCCCTAGGAGGGATAAGATTTTGGAAAGGACCGTGTGAAGGGGCCCCAGTCCCACACATCTGCCCAAGGAGGGGTAGAGGGTTCAGACCCAGGCTTCTTCCCCAGGGGCATTCTCTGGAAGGAGACCCTCCAGGAACCCAGCGCCCAACCCCCACCGCGGGAAGGGGCACAAAGAGGGCGGGGGAGCAGGGCAAGTGGGGGGGCACAGGGAAGCTGGCCCAGGGCCCCAGCAGCCCCTGTCCTTGGGATCATTTGGTTTCTTGGCATCAGATTCTTTGAGCTGCTGGGCCTGGGGTCGTCCCAGGGCTGCAGATGGCCCGTGAGTCCCAGCTTGAGCCTCGCTTGTTGGGTGACACGTCTTCCCATCCCTGCCTGCACACCTCCCCAAAGGTCATCTCAACCCCAGCAGAGGCAGTACGTGCAATCTGGGCTGTTCTTCCTACTAGGGTAGCTTTTGTCATCTGACCTCTGCCTGCCCCGAGTCTTCACTCTTGACCATCTGTCCCCTTAAATGTGACCACAGCAGCCACCTGTGGCTTCTTTCCACAGAAGACAGAGCCAGTTGTGTCACCTGCTTCCCTGGGGCAGGGTTTCAAGGTCTCACATTCCATAGTGGCCCACTCGGCTTCCCCCGAGCATCCAGATGTGGTGGGGTAACCATGGCCCTGGCCACCCCACCCACAGGGCCCGGTGACATTGCTGCAGTTACACCTCCTCGAGTGTCGGACTTACTGACAGAGCAGGGAAGGAGCCAGATTCCATGGCGACCCGGGAGACTGGCTCCAGTCTTGGCCTCGGGTTCACAGAAGGAAAACAGGCCAGTGTGCTAAAGCCATGCTTCTCAAAGTGTGGTGCCTGGACCAGCAGAGCAGCATCCATGTCACCTAGGAGCTTGTGGCAAGTGGGAGTTCTAGGGTCTGCCCCAGGCCTGTGAAGCCGGAAGTTCTAGGGGCAGGGCCAGTAAGCTATACGGACAGGCCTCTGGGTGACTGTGATACCTGCACATCTCAAGAACCATCGGCCTAGATAGCCTCTGAACACTAACGGCTCCTGGTGCGTCTGGAGAAGACACAGGCCATGTCTGGGAGGCAGGGGTGATGGGCTAGCACACTCCTCCTGCCACAGGGCAGCACGATGCTCAATTCCTTCAGAAGGATGTCCTTGATCTTTTCCATGCCGCGTGTGTTCACCCTGGCTCTCCCAGCAGCCTGGGAAGGGCAGAACACTGCACACACAAGAGGGTCGTTCCCAGTCCCCACATTCCAGATTCATCTGTCACCAGACCCACGGGAGGAGGCAGACTGGTTCCAGGAGGATGGGAGCCCTTGTTCTGACATCTGTGTCTGATTCCAGGGCCTACAAATCCTCTCTGGACTACACCAAACGAAGTCTGGGGATTTTCATTGACCTCCAGAAGAAAGAGGCGGCGCATGCCTGGCTGCAAGCAGGGAAGATCTATTACATCCTGCGGCAGAGCGAGCTGGTGGACCTGTACATCCAGGTGAGTGGCAAGGGCTGCTGGAGGGCCCCTGTGCTGTTCACTCTGTCCATCCATCCATTCATCCTTCCATCATCTATTTACCTGTTCATCCATCTGTCCATTCATCCATCCTTTTATCATCCATCTATTCACCCATCCATCCATTCATCCTTCCATCACCTGTTTACCTGTGGGTCCATCCATCTATCATCCATCCATCCTTTTATCATCCATTCACCTGTCCATCCAACTGTTCATCTATCCTTCCATCATCCATCTGTTCACCTATTTTTCCATTATCCATCCATTTAGCTGTTCATCTTTCTATCCATCCATCCATTCACCTGTCTGTCCATCCATCCAACCATCCATTCACCTATTCATCCTTCCTTCCATCCATCTATCCACTCACCTCCTGTTCATCCTTCCATCATCCATCCTCCTCTTCATCCTTCCATCTATTCCCCCATCCATCTACCCACCAATCTACCTATTAATACATCCCTCCATTCATCTGTCCATTTGTTTATCCATACATTTGTCTATCCACCCATCTATCCATCCATATGTACATACATCATCTGCCCTCCACCCATCCATACATTTTCTACCCACCCATACATACACACATCATTCTAACCACCCACCCATTCATCTGTCCGTCCACCCAAGCATCCGTCTATCCACACACCCATCCATCCATCCACTCATTCCTAAGCCACTGCTGAGCATCTGTTGTATGCCTTTTCCCTCCGTCCAACTGGTTCCCTCATATCCTCCCCCAGTGGCCAGCATCTTCTCCCTGAGGGCAGAGGCGTGGCCCCTCAGTGCCCAGCACCTGCTGGTATACAGCACATGCTCAAATAATGTGGCCACTCAGTTAACACACCGAAGAACCTGCTCCAAGCAACACGTGGCACATCTCCTTACAAAATGCATCTATCTTAGCGGCTGTTTTTAGAGGCTTTCCCAAACAGTGTGATCTGGAACAACTTGTGAAACCCACGAACCTGGTGAAGCTTTCATCATTGAGCACCTGCTGTATACCTCCTTGAGCTGAGGAGAGGGATCAAGAGCTCATGGCCAAGAGGGGACCAGGCCCACCCACAAACACTGTTGGTGTGCGGCCCGGAGCTGTGGCAGGGATGTGGCAATGCGGAAAGGAGCCAGGGGTATGGGCTCCCAGCAATCTGGGGGCCATGGAGACTGGTTTGGGTGCAGGGAGAGTGGGCTAGGGCTAGCCCTGGTGGTAGGATTCACAGGTGTCAGGCTTCTGGGCTGCAGCTGCTCGGTCACCTCCTGTCACTCAGGTTCATCAGTTCATTGTCCTCATGCCAGTGGTGGGGGCAGCCCTAATGCACAGGGTCTGAAAAATGCTCAGGTGTGCCTGCAGTATGTGAGAGGAAGGAGGCTGGCGAAGGTGGGCATGGCCACCTCGCCAGGTGTGGGTCTTGAGGGAACTTCTGCCTCCTTTCAGGGGCACAGAATGTGGCCCTGTACACAGGCGACCCCAACCTGGGGCTGGAGCTGTTTGAGGCAGCTGGAGACACCTTCTTCAATGGGACCTGGGAGCGGGAGAAAGCCGTGTCCTTCTACTGGGTGAGCTGGCCTGTGGGCTGATGTGGGTGGGCCTCAGGGGGGCACCTGGAGGGCTGAGGCACAGGTGTGGCAGGGCAGAGGCCTCCCACCTGGAGGCAGGGCCACCCATGCACATGCTTAGTTTCCTAGTGGTCTCACCGGGAATATTGACTGTGCCCCCTGCCCGGGACAAACGCTTGGGGCCTGGACATGGCAATGGCCTTACCTTTGTACCTGATGATCTCAAGCAACCATGAGCAGGAAATCCTGTCCCCATCTTACAGATGAGGAAACTGAGGCTCAGAGAGGCACAGGGACATGTCAAAGGACACAGCATGTCAGTGGGAGGTCCAGGACTACATGCAGCCCGAAGCGGGGACGGCCTCTCCCTTCCTCTGAGCTCACGGTGTGGCTCAGCCCTGGGCACAGATAAATGTGTTTTTAGAGCAGAGAGGAGTGCCGGCTCCCCCGCGTCAGACCCCCGGTGCCCAGGTGGGAGAGGCTGGTCTGAGGCTGCCCCGTGTAGCTGGATGGGCCTCAGGTGACTCTTCGGCCCCTAACTTTGGCGTTTGACCCGTGCGTTATCCCAGAGCACAGAGCTGTGTCGAGATCCAGGTGTAGCTGGGGCGTGGGAAGCTCCAAGCACATGTTCAAGCTCTGAGGAGGGCGCTGGGCAAGGTGGGTGCTGCGGGAAGCCTGACCCCACCTGCCTGTGTGGTAGAACCGGGTGCTGCTCTTGGCAGTGACTACGGGGAACCACAAGGCAGAGCTGCGGCTGTGCACAAGCTGGTGGCACTGCTGGCCACACTGGAGGAACCCCAGGAGGGCTTGGAGTTTGCCCACATGGCCCTAGCACTCAACATCACTCTGGGTAAGTCCCCTGAGCCCCCACCCTGCCAGGAGCCACACTTTGCCAGAGCCCAGCCTCCAGGTCTTCAGGGCAGGAGCTGAAACACCTGCCAGATTTTCCTGGTCCCCTGCCCAGCTGGCTTCCCGGTCCAGCCGTGGGGCACATCCCGAGGTCTCTCACGCGGTGCAGAGCCCCCTGCCTGGCTGAGCTCTGCTTCCTCTGCCTCTTCCCGCTGCTGACCACAAGGGCTGCCCAGTGTGGTCTCTGCCTTCCAGACATGCCAGGCATCTCGTTGGTCCCTGTGCCAGGCTGAATGGCATATTCCCTTTCTCTTGTGCCCTTCCCACCCTCATCAAGCACACGGCTCTCTGGCTGATGAAGTCCCAGTTCCCCTTCCAGCAGTCTGCCCCTTAAGGCCGGGCATCCCCTGGTGCTGTGCCAGGGTTGTCTTCCTCCAGACACAGGGAGCCCTGGGCAGGCCGCATGCCCCAGCGCCTTGTGCCCCGGGGCCCAGTACACAGTAGGTGTGCAGCTGTGTGGGAATGCATTGAATGCTGGCTCCACGGCACTCGCCCTGAAAAGGGGAGGATATCAGAGACAGCCGAGGTGGGTTTGCGCATCTGTGGGGGAACCTGGAGCTCAGGCACGCAGTGACTCCCCAGGGTAGGGGGCTCTAACTGTGGCACACCCAGGAGTCGGATGTCACGTCTGTGGGTTGCCTGGAGCCCTGGTGCCCGGGAGCACCTGGACTGCATGGCTTCTGGGCGCCCCTTGGTTAAAACCAGTGAGCAAAGGCAGGTGGCTATGTGTAGGCAGAGCTGGGCCATCCAAGTCCGACTTGCCAAAGCCTCACAGTAGACGGGGGCAGGCCTTATTAGTTCTGCTTTGCAGATGGGAAAGTGAGTCTGGGAACCCGGAAGGGACTGGCCAGAGCTGCCCAGGTGACCACAGGTGTCTGGAGGCAAGCCAGGTGCTGCCCGGGGTCTGCATACCTGCTCCTAAGGGGCCTGTGCCCTGCCTGCCCCAGGAAGCCACGTCCTCACCCCTGCCCCTTTGGCCTGCACCCCAGGGGACCGGCTGAATGAGTGCGTGGCCTACCACCGGCTGGCCACCCTGCACCAGCAGCTGGGCGATGGCAAGCTGGCGGAGCACTTCTACCTCAAGGCCCTGTCGCTCTGCAACTCGCCGCTGGAGTTCGACGAGGAGACCCTCTACTACCTGAAGGTGTACCTGGTGCTCGGTGACATCATCTACGACCTGAAGGTGGGTGGGGAGGGGCAGGGCTCGGGGTGTTCCCGGCCCCCTTGGAGTGGGATCTCCACCCAGATCCCAGAGTCCTGGGTTCCAGCCTTCCTTAGGAATGGCCCAGTGGCCTCCCTGGAGCTCTGCACCCAGCTGGAGGAGCCGGCAAGGTTAGCAGATACAACCCAGCTCCCAAAGCTGGCCAGGCCCCACCCTCAAGAACTCAGTCTCAGCCAGAGAGGCTGACACATGAGCGGGCAATGCTGGCCTCTGGGTAAAGGGGGATCGTAGTCGGGAGGCCCTCCTGGAGGAGGTGACACCAAAGCTGAGTCTTGACAGTCAAGTGTCAAGTTGCATTTAACAAAAACAGGGCCAGGAGGAGGACATTTAGGAGGATGGCATCATCCTCATGTTGAATCCACATTACAAGATCCATCCACATTACAAGATCCAACCCAAATCCCAGCGCCTCCTCTAGGAAGCCTGCCCGGGGTGCCAGCCCGCACTGAGCAGCTCCTTCCCGGAGTCCTGAGACACCTTGAATCTTCACATCACCCAGGAAGGTTGGGGTGGGGCCAGTGTCTTACCATGTGCTTCACAGACAGGGAAACCCCAGCGCAGGGCAGGTGCAATGGGGCGGGGCCCAAGCCAACCAGACTGAGGCCTTGCTGGGTCGGGTCTGTCTCGAGGGAAGGTGCTGGAACCTGTACTCCCTCTGCCCCCAGTCCTGCAGGGGTGGAGAGCTGGGACTGGCAGACTCAGACCTGGGATGCCTGCACCCCTCCATCCAGCAGGTGCCCACCCCTCCTCAGCATCGCACCAGCACTGCGTCAGTGCTCCTTATGGGCTGAGGGGCCAGGGCGCTCCAGTCCAGGGACTGAGATCTTGGGGACCTTAGAACAACATGAGGAGCAGGGGCAGCCCTAAGACCCCACCCCGAATCCCCCACCACAGGCCTGGGGCTGCTTGGGAGGCCCCCGCCCAGTGCTGGCGACACCTGGTGCTCAGAAGCTGTCCCGGTGGCCTCCCAAGTCCCAGCCAGACAGGGAGGTGCCAGGTGTCAGGCCCAGAGGGACGCTGCTCACTGCTCAGGGGCTCACCTGGAATCCAGGGGACGGGCCTCCCAGGAGGGGCCTTTCTCTCTCTTGGTCAAGCCTGCTGTCCACTCCGCCTGCCCAGGAGGAAGGAAAGGGCCAAGTAGTACCTGAGAGGCCAACGTCCACGGTTGGGGTTGAGGGGCACAGCCCTCTGGGCCTCATTGTGACTATGCTGTCAGCGCAGGCCAGCTTCCCACAGGAAGGCCCCCTCGGAATTCCCAAGGGAGGCTGTCTTTCCAAGGCCACGCCCTCCTCCTTGTATAGGAGGCTCTGTACCCCGGGCCCAGAGGAGTGGGGGAGAAAGCCGGGTTGGATGGGGCCTGGAAGGCTGGCGGAGAGGCAGGGGTAAATGGGCATCCTTGCCGATTGCCTCTAAAATGGGGTCCCCTTTAGTTTACACATGAGAGTGAGCCCTGGAATAGGGTGGATTAGGTGTGTCCTGGCTCAGCCTGCCACTCACTAGCTGCTGCACACACTACAGGCACATTGAAATGCACAGGCACATGCACACTCAGGCATACACACACACAGGCATAGGCCTGCCTGCACTGAGCAACTCCTTCCTGGAGCACACACACAGGCGCACACACACGCATACGCAGAGACGTATGCTTTGGCTGGCTCTTTCCTGTTTAGTTGGGCTGCCCCCACTCCTTCAGGAAGCCCTTGCCTCCCACCCCTGGCTGAGTCTGGGGCCTCCTGGGCCCCCCACAGGCTTCTGGGTTTCCCTCTACCACAGGCCGGGCCACCCTGTATGGTCAGTGTTCACTCCCAGGTCCCTCAGCCTGGGAGCAAGGACGTTAGGCTCAGCCATACACCCAGCACAGAGGCCAGTGTTCGGCTGGGCGGTGACTCAGGGCCTTCTCATGCCCCTGCTCCGTGTGTGGGGCAGGGCAGTCAGGGAATGGACTGCTGCATCTTGGACTTTGTCCTTGGCTCTGGGAGCCATCTTGAGATGGTAAAGGGGGACAGGCCAGGCACGAGTCTTAGGTCCCTTGGGTGACCCCCATGTGGAGGAGGCACCTGGGGAGAAGCCGGGTGGGGGGTGGGACGGTCAAGGAGGTGGTCTGGGAGGCCAACCCAGGGATGGTGAGTTTGAGCCAAAGATGCATTGAAAATGGGAGTGGATGTCTGGGGAGTCACACTCCGTCAATATTTCAGGGAATATTGCCAGAGAGGACACCTGGGAGATGGTTTTGTACCTGGCCTGGCCCGTGGAGGGCCTGGAAATGGTCAGCAAGGACAGGGGCCAGAGGGGAGCCTGTGTCACTCAACGCTGTGCCCCTGCTGGGGCTTGGAGCCATGGGTCCTGCATGGAACTCTCAGAGCAGGCAGGATCTGCCCTGACCTCAGCCCATGGGGAAAGCAGCCACTGCCTGCAGAGAGGGTGGGACTGGGGCAGGAGGCTTGATGTGAGTGGGGGCGTAGGGACAGTCAGGAAGTATTCGAGGGGTGTCAGGGTCATCCCCACCTCCTGCAGCTGAGACCACAGCAGTGTCACAGGCTTCAGGGCACATGGGGTGAGCCAGCATTGGCTGGACATGTGGAATGACCTGGAGACAGGAACGGCCTCTGGGAAGACAGGCTCCGAGTCCCCCTTTTGCTGAGCATGGCCTGTCCCCTTCAGGACCCGTTTGATGCAGCCGGGTACTACCAAGCTGGCACTGGCAGCCACCGTGGACCTGGGCAACAAGAAGGCACAGCTGAAGATCTACACGCAGCTGGCCACCATCTACCAGAACTTCCTCCTGGACCGCAAGACGTCCTCCTCTTCTACCAGAAGGCCAGGACCTTCACCACAGAGCTCAACAGCCGCAGGGTCCACCTGCCGCCTCTGCCACTCTGCGGGTGGGCCCCCTGGTTGGGCCCCAGCCACCCTCGCTGAGGACAGCATCCGAGGGAGTGGGTTTTGTGCAAGGAGAATGGTCTCCTGCCTCTCCTGGTGTCTCCCGTGGCTCATTTTCTGGGAAATGGAGGCATGAAAGCAGGGGTCAAATAGCAATAAAGTTTTTTTTTTTTTTTTTTTTTGCAATAACCTACCAAAGTCCCCAGGGCATCCTTCCCTGTGTGCTTCCTGGGGTGTGTCTACTAGGGGCCAGCTCCTTCCCTGGTGGCAGCCCTCTGATCTTGGGGATGAGAAGGACCCCGAGTCCAACAGACTTGGGCCAGGTCACCATGAGCCTCGGTTTCCTTGGCGGCCAGAGGGGAGATGGTGGTGGAACTCCCTGAGCAGCTCCCTGCTCTCCCTGCTCAGAGCTTTTGCTGTAGGTCTCATACCACTCTTGCCTTTAACCTTCAGGCCACTGTGCCCGGATGTGGGGGCTGCTAGTGCCCCTGTTCAGCATTGAAGAAACAGAGGCACAGAGAGGTTAAGTGTCTGGCCCACCGTCACACAGCAGGTAGGGGCGGAGACACAGAGCCCAGTACACTGACCAACACACCACCCTGCTGCCAGGAAGGTGTCCCCCATTAGGACCCAAAGTCAACTCCTTGTCCTCTCTTGTGATGTCAGGAGAGCCACAGCCCAGTGAGGGTGGCCCCAGGGATCCCTCACACTCAGTGTCCTCTGCTCCCTGAGTTGGCTGGGCCGAGCCTGGCCAGTCCCACCTCTGGCCACTGGTCAGCCCTGCGGGAAGTGAGATGCAGGGATCTACACAGACTGCCTGTGTAGACGCTGCTGTCCAGTGTTGAAAGCCTTATCTGGGCTGCCCCCCAGCCGTCCCCACATACCCCTCCTCTTCTGGCCCCCGGCCCTCATCCCAGTCCCAGGAGTCCCAGGTTTTCCTTCTTGGAATCTCTTGGCTCCAGGAACACAGCTCACACGGTCTCTTTGCCAGTTTACAGCAAGGAAACCGAGGTTCAGAGACTGTGGGTGTCCCATGTGATTCTCACATACACTGCACTCTCCCAGGCCCCTCTTTTAAACACTTTAAATGAGGTGACATTCACAGCGCATGTGATTTACTATTTCAACACAAATCATGTGGTGGCATTTGTGCATTCACAGTCCTGTGCAACCACTCACGCCATCTAGTTTCTAAATGTTTTCATCTCCCCAGAAGAAACCTCCCATCCTCACTAAGCAGTTACCCCTCCTTGGTATCCCCCAAGCCCCTCGTTTAATGGAAGGGGAAACTGAGGCCCGGAGAGAGAGTTGCCAGTGGGCGGAGCTCTGAGAAGGAATCAGGCACCCATCTGCTGCTTCAGTCCTGGGTTGGTTTTCCACCCAGCAGAGGTGACAGAGCCTGGAGGTTCTGGGAGCGCCACAGGGGAGCCCCATGCTTGCAGCCAGAGCCCTGCCCCGAGCCTCCCCACCAGGGGGCAGCAGAGAGCTTTCCAGCACCGGCCGCGGGGCTGGCGGGAAGCAGTGGGTCAGACCTGCTGACAAGCCTCATTCATGTTGACTCCAGATCGCTGCCTCTGTGGGTTGAGCTTGGGAATTGGAGGCCACATGATTGGAAACATGAAGACGGCTGGGCCTGGCTGGAGCAGCGGGAAGCGCCGTCACGTTTACTGAGGACACAGACCTCCTGCCCGCTGGGTGGAGCCTGCAGCCATTCTTCTCAGGGTGGGGTCCGCAGGTCCGGGTTGCTCTCGGCCCCCGACCTGCCTCAGAGTCCGGGGGACTTTGGAACTTTGCCTCCCCATCTCCACCCACCCTGGCTGGTGCCATGAGGGGCCTGGATCCTGGCATCCTGTTCCTCTTGGGCAGCAGAGACTGGGGGACCAGAGGAGATGATGGGTCTTCAAGCCCCACATTCAAACCCCAGCCCACCACTCACAGTCTGGGGGTGCGGGGTGAGGGAGTTGATTTCTCTGAGCCCCAGTTTGGTCACCACTAAAATGAGGTCGACCTACTGGGGCAGACTGCCAGCCCCAGGACTAATAGAGGCCTATTTCCTACTGACAATACTTCTTACTCCTAGGAACAGCTCCAACAACCACACACTAGAGAACATTCAACCCAGGCCAACTTTTCAGAGGCACGTGAACCAGAGCAACTCCATCTTGAATGGGGGCTGGATAAAGGGAGGCTGAGACCTGCTGGGCCGCATTTCCAGGAGGCTAGGCGTTCTTAGTCACAGGATGAGATAGGAGATCGGCACAAGATACAGGTCATAAAGACCTTGCTGATAAAGCAGGTTGCAGTACAGAAGCCAGCCAAAGCCCACCAAACCCAAGATGACCACGAGAGTGACCTCTGATTGTCCTCATGGCTCATTATGTGTTAATTATAATGCATTAGCTGCTAAAAGACACTCCCACCAGCGCCATCACAGTTTACAGATGCCATGGCAACATCTGGAGGTTACCCTACATGGTCTCAAAAGGAAAGGACAAACTCTCAGTTCTGGGAATAACTGGAACCCCTTTCCTGGAACACTCATGTATAGTCCAACCCTTGTTTAGCGTATGATCAAGAAATAACCATGAAAATGGGCAACCAGCAGCCTTTGGGGCCACTCTGCCTATGGAGCAGCCATTCTTTTTTTTTTTTTTTTTTTTTTTTTTTTGGGAGATGGAGTCTTGCTCTGTTGCTCAGACTGGAATGCAGTGGGCGTGATCTTGGCTTACTACAACCTCCGCCTCCTGGGTTCAAGCGATTCTCCTGCCTCAGCCTTCCTAGTAGCTGGGACTACAGGCACCTGCCACCACACCCAGCTAATCTTTTGTATTTTAGTGGAGACAGGGTTTTGCCATGTTGGACCAGGCTGGTCTCGAAGTTCTCACCTCAGATGATCCACCTGCCTCGGCATCCCAAAGTTATGGGATTACAGGAGTAAGCCACTGCGCCCGGCCAGAGTAGCCATTCTTTTAATTCTTTTCTTTCCTAATAAACTTGCTTTCACTTTATGAACTTGCCCCGAATTCTTTCTTCTGTGAGATCCAAGAACCCTCTCTTGGGGTCTGGATCGGGACCCCTTTCCAGTAACTTACTTAACCTCTCAGACCCTTCATCTCTTCCTCTGTAACCAAAGACAAAGCCTCCCCAGAGGTTCCAATAGTGAGGAGAGAACGCATGGGAAACGAGGGGCACGGAGTTGGTGTGCAGAACCAATGTCACAGACTGGGTGTCAAGCCACTGTCATACTGGAAGTAATATCATGCTCTCGCCCACAAGTTATGAGGAACAATAGCACAGGGGGGTGTGTACCTTCTCCGGTAGTGGGAGTAGCATCATCATCTCTTCCTTTAGATGACAGGAACAATATCACAGGGTGGGTGTACACCCCGTGTGTTTTTGGAAGCAATGTCATTCTCTCTTCTAGGTTTTATGATGCATATCACAGGCGGGGTGTACACCCCTTGTTATATTGGATGGAATCTCAACCTCTTTCAACCTGCATCTTTAGAACAATATCCCATGGGGGTTGTACATCTCTTCAATATTGGTAGTAACGCCATCTTCTCCTTTCCTGGATATAAGAAACAATATCACAGGAGGGGTGTACACCCCTTGCAATATTGGTAGTAATATC